>NC_056743.1:1370937583-1371022583 GCF_019279795.1 Protopterus annectens
GTGTGTGTGTGTGTGTGTGTGTGTGTGTGTGTGTGTGTGTGTGTGTGTGTGTGTGTGTGTGTGTGTGTGTGTGTGTGTGTGTGTGTGTGTGTGTGTGTGTGTGTGTGTGTGTGTGTGTGTGTATGTGTGTGTGCTACTGTCATGCTCTGCCTTGACTTCTATTGGTCACCCTGGGTGTGGGTGGCAGTGACCACTAGCTGTGACAACATGACACTTGAGGGACTTTACTTGGAGGAGACTACTTGGTGTATGTACTTATCTTGCTGTCATTTGCAGCCTTAGGCTTGGACAGTGGGTGTTGTACACAGTGTATAAGTATAGCCTTCTTACAGCTAAGATATACCTTTTCTTACCTGGCAGACCTGTGGATGAAATTTCTGTTAACACTACCTGACTGTTTCTACACATATTCACATATTCCTGGGTGAAAATATGCATACAGCTTACTACCACTCCCGAGATTTGAACCATGCCTGTTTGTGCATAAAATAGAACAAAGTTTGCGTTTCATCAGAATGGGCTATCTCGGATTTGACTGTCTCGGATTTGACTGTTTTCTTCCTACTACTCTCTTGGCTGCATAATCTGACCCTGGCATGGCAGATAGTTCTTATGCTGTATATTCATATTTTGACATAGCACAGTCTGGACAACACTGGTTAACACAACGTTACTATTCAGGTATCAGATCTTGGTGCATGGAACATTTCATATAGTTAATCTCCTGTTTTACAGCTCCACAATATTTGTCAGATGATCCTTGATTATTTAATGCTTTCAGAGCTATAGTTGCTGTGCAGAAACTGTGCACATTTCGATTCTTACCAGCACATACCAAAGTCAATACGACAAGTCCAGGGTTTGACTTTTGTTGACAGGTACTGACACTTTTATTGATATATACACCATACATCACTATTACACTGCTAATGTCTCATTTATTCAGTACAAACCATAGCCATTTTTAAATACTGAAAGGTGACATTCTACTCCTTTCTATTTATTTGCCATGAATACTACAAGCTAGATTTGTACACCCCAGCCACGCGCTGCAGCCTTAGTAGCCTGCTGGCATGGGCATCCATGTTCGTGGCCCACTCATCTGCAGCTGTACAGGAGATAGAGAAACATTTATACATACCTATCCATCACATACACAGGCTGGACTTTGGAAAACACTTATTGATACTTACACACAGCTGGGACATTCCTCACTCATGCATCTTGGACCCACCTATCCAAGAGCTCCCTCTTCCTATGCTTCAAGTCAACAAAGTGGTGCCAGACCTGCTCACCAGTCTGAGGGTTGCCAGTGGCACTGGTGAGGTCATGTGTGAGATGGTCCCAAGCCTCCGCTTTGTATTGAGAGCCCTGGTACTGGTCCTGCAGCAGTCTCCCTTCATGGTTTTGTACTAGGATTCCAGCCATGACCCTGGACTCCTGAATGCCACAGCACTGCACCCAAAAGCACACACCTTCACCAACAACAGCCACAGTGCCTGCAGTGATGAGCTACAACTGGTTATGGGCTGTATTCCTGCCTGCAAGGTATAAATAGGGCTGATTTCCTGCACTTTGCTGTGATTGGATGGTTTTGAATATGCTGAGCTAAGCTAAGTGACAAGCAAACCCACTTAGCATAGATAGGCATTGCTTAAAGGGGTAGATGCTAAGCACTGCTTAGCAGGGTGCAAATCCACTTAGCTATGCTAATTATTGTTAAACACACACATTTATGCAATGCTTACTCAGGCTAAGCATAGCTGAGCACCATTTAGAGTTGTTCAGCTTTCATGTTATGGACTATCAGGATTGTGGGCTTGATTTCTTCTTAATTACATCTTATGATATGTATGTCTCCTTTCCCTAACATCCACCTATGTGCTTTCATTACATTATATTCTTTTGTGGCTATACTGTATGGGACATTTGTGTTTATAAGGGGGTTTCAAATGTGTACTACACTGACACCTCACATTTGGACCTGCTACACTACCCTGATTAATAAATATATATTATTCACTACCTATTTATAAAAAAGATAATTTTACTGCTGTTTTCACATATAAAAATGAACAGAGTGCATTGGGGCTTGAACCATGAATGACTGGAGGCTAAGTGAATGCTCTAACCACTACACTATTTCACTTTCACTGCTTTGGCTGTATGTTTCTATTTAGCTCCTTCAGATGTTTCAGCTATACTATACACAGATGAATGACACGCACACCCACTCAGTAATGCTTAAACTTTATTGGGGCAGAAAAAAATAAAATTAACATGTGTTTTATTTTTATTTACTCTAGGGGTATGCACATTGCTTTCTGCATGTTAGGACAGGACATCTGGACAACTACATCATACTTGGGGGAATTGGTTTAAATGTTCATCTCAGGAACATGCTTACTTATTTGGTATGCCAGCATGTACACTGGCATACCATTCTGGACATTACCTGTGCTGCACCATTGGGGGGGGGGGCTGTGCTTTTGTGTGTTTTTACTGTATTTTGTCCGAGGACACTGTTATGTTATGATAACAGTATTTGTGGACACTATTACTTGCTTTGGAATTGCCATGCGGCAATTATAGAGTGCAGGGGGCATGTGTACTGTGTGAGCAATGCTCAGACACACCCTCTGTGCTCGTACACGGATTGTGTCTGTGTGGAGAATGCAACAGCATGCCTTCATTAATATGCAAGGCGTACTGCTGTTCTACATGGGCACGATCCTCTCCGTGCAGGAATAACACTCTTCCTGCATAGAGTTTAATGAATCCAGGGGCATGTCAGCACTTTGAACTACTTGTTCTAGTATATCAATATTAATGATCTAAAACCTGTCGGAAAATAAGTGTTTGACAATTATAACACTTTGAAGTATTGAATTCAACTTTTATTTTCAACACTTTGATTGAAAATTATTTTTAACTTTAAAGATTTTAATATTAAACTGTGTGTGTGTGTGTGTGTGTGTGTGTGTGTGTGCATGTATACACACACACACACACACACACACACACACACACACACACACACACTTTTGGACAGTCATGTTGTTTAAGTACATCCTTATATTATCTGAGAAGTTTCAGCATGCTTTGATAATTCTTGGGTGATTCCACTGTTAGATATTCAGTTATTGCAAGGTGGTGGCCAGGAGGAATTTGAAATTATGCTTATCATGTTTCTTTCTTTGGTATTAGTAGGTGACAGGATAGCCCAATATTTTGCAACACAAATGGAAAACTTTATGTCACCGCACATGTAGACAGATTTGGAAATTTGGACATGGTGGGGTGTAGTTTCTCTTAGGATTCCCCAGCAGATCCTTGCTCCCATTCATTTTAGTATTTTCATCAACTTCCACCTTGCTGATCGATGCACATACAACACCATTCTGTATGATGATAATACTGCCTTCCATCACCCCTCCATCTCTCAGAATACAGTCCAATATACTCTCTAAAGCTGCAGTCTTAGTTAACAAGAAAATAGTTAACCACAAACACTGAAAACTACAAACTAATGTCTTCAGGACCACTTTTAAATTGAAGAAATTACCATCACTCTGTACTCCACTACTTTATGACACACACACACTCTTCATTGGGTCACCTTCTTATAGTATGTAAGTGATCCACATGACCCCTATCTAAACATTTCACATCACATCAACAATACAAATGTAAAGATAAACTTGACCCTCCATGGATTCAGCCACATCACATATTTCCCCAATCCAAAAGGCAGTATACAAGAGGTTAAACCATCTTTACCCCCAATTAGAATATGCCCATCTTCTACTCACTTATACCTCCAGTAAAATCTACAAACATCTGCAAGCACTTTCTAAAAAAATCTGCAGATTTACATTGTTATCTCTAAAACAAAATCATTATTGCATCACTTTTAAATGATCCAAATGGTCTGTCTTATAGAAACCTGTGACTTCTATCCCATGTTTATTAAACATTCTTTTTCGATCCCACATTCCCCCTCAACAGTAAGCTGACCATTAAATCCACCCATACCATCTTTACCAACCATGCGCAAGTACTGATCAGACAGATGAACTCTCTGCCCCAAGTGACCATGCCTTCTCCATCCTTGATCCCAAAGTATGGGACTGTCTCCTGCCTGAATTCCCTATACATCCTCATATACTAATTTCAGGGAATTTCTAACCATCTGTTTGAATAGTAAAGTTTGTTGCAAATTCTTCAGCCATCACTTATACATACACTCTCCTGATGCAGCACATTCCATCAGCACATACTCCACCACAATAGGACTGTCCTCAAAGAGTTTATCTCATTAGCACCTATGTGGTGTGGAATGTCACACCTCTAGCAGCCTACACACATTTTCCATTCCAGAACTCAGAGCATTTTCTGAAAAATAAATTTGAAAAACATAGGATAAACAAAGAAAATATTTTGTGAATGGCAAAAGCTATTACAACTGTACAAGTAGCAATGTTATCACTAAGATGTATTCTTTACAGTGATGATAGCACATTCATAGTTTTTTTCCATAAATACTTTAATATATTACAATGCTTATAACCTCCAAATTATCTTTTTGTAAACTTTCGCAAACAAATTGTCATATCTTGAAAACTGTATAAGCTAGACATATACCAGACACAAGCTTTCACATAACAAGAAAGTTCTCTACAAGTGTACGTTTATTGAAACATTTACAGAAACATAAAAACATGATCCTATGAATATATGCTTACTTGTAAAATTAGCAAAACAAATAATACTGGATGTCTCTCAAGATGTGCAACTTACAGTGCAAATATCAAAGCATTTTTCTTCAATGACATCTAAAGTTTCACTTAATGTCATGTACAGTTCGTAAGTTACTTAGTTTGTGAAATATTAAATACATATGGAAATATTGATTATTTTCATAATTACTAGTAAACAACTAGTATTTTTCCAGTAAAGTGTGATATAAACCAGTGCTGGCAGTGAATTGTCCTGTCTCTCACATTGTTGTTGTCTTCCATATACCTCAATAACATGGAGATCTCTCAGTTACAAAAATGCAAACATAAGTTTGAAAATATGAATAATAAGTGGCAAACAAAGATTAATTTATACACTTCAGGGCATCCAAGTCTAACACTCTTAGTGCCATTTTGTTAATAACTCCTTGCTCTTTCCAATACTGCCTATTATTAGTTGGTAAGTAACTTAGTTAAAGAAGCCAGACTCAAAAAAGTTTTGGATGACATAACACAGTATGGGCGTGAACTCGAAGTATACAGAAAATGCATTTTAAAATTGAGTGAGTTATACAGGAGACAACTATCTACTCACATTAGAAGTGGGATGCTTGCAACTGCTTCATTGATTCCACTATAACATAAATTCACGTGACACATAACTTACAGATATCATATTCTTCTCCTCCATAAGACAATCACTTCTGTCATGTTTATCTTATCTTTCTCCCATTTAATCACTTACCCCATCCTAATTAACCTAAATGCACCTAACCCAGACACCCATTAACCAATTGAAGGCTGATCGTATCTTCTGCCACCCATGATTACTGCTGGCAGCTCCCTGAATAACAAAATTTGCAGTTGAAGTACATCATGAACTGCAGTAATTTATGGATATGTATGCAGATGTGCTAAAACTTTGTTGTTTACGTTTTTGGGGTTCAGACACCTAGACAGCGAGACCTTTCCGTGTGATACATTTGGTTGAGGACACATGACTGAAGTGACATTTAACTTTAGAGAAATATGGCTGTTGATAATTCCCTGTGGGCAAGGAGAAGCACACAGTGGCATGGGGGCAGAAGAAGTAATGAGTGTTGTGCTCAGTGTACAGTATGTGCGTATGTAACTGCAACATGTAGAAGTGTACTAAATCATGGAGAAAATCTTGCATGCTGCTGTAGTCACATTTATGTTCCAGTATGCATTTTAGGTAATGTTCCCTAGCCACTGTGAAGGGGGAATATTTCAAATACACCAATTATAAAGGTACTGCCCATTGTGCACTGCATTTTCACAGCCACTGACATGTCCACTGGCCAGCCTGCTAATGATGTCTGCAATACTGCCTGCTGTCTCATGTTACCTTGGGGTCCATAGTCATTTATTGACGTTGTGGGCACTGCACTGCATTCTTCTTTTTTACCACAGGGAGTTTACAACAGCCATATTTCTCTGTAGCTAACTGGCACTTCAGCCATGTGTCCCCAACCAAAATTATCATTCCAATATGGAAATAATACTTCAGTCTTGTATTGTTAACCATTGCTTTTTACAGTGTTGTACTACCTTGTCTATTGTCTGCTGTAACTCCTTGAGAGTAGCTGAAAAGGGTGAGGGATCAGTTCACTATTTTGGTCAACAAACTAATAAATAAAACAAACTAACTAAATAAATAAATATTGTAATCAGTGATGGACTCATATTGAAATGAAGCAGAAACAAAAAATCGTCATGCACATTTCTGCGTCCTGCCACATCTAAATATAACATGTCCTGCAGGTTTGATGGTATAGGCTACATCAGCGAATTTCAGACAAATGTCTAAAACTCCAGGGATGCTAGATTTATAAAGGTAGGGCTGCTGAGAATGATATATTTTCTTTATACTTTTCATGCTGATTAGTGCAGTTTTCAGACCTTTTGCAATTTTTCATAGCAAATGGGATTTGGCAGTGAGATTAACTGAGATGAAGGATCTGTCTTGGGTGAATATCATATCTAAGATAATTAGAAAGTGGTGTTGGGGATTACAAATATTATATGCAGTTTTTAGATTAACACTGGTATAATATATATATATATATATATATATATATATATATATATATATATATATATTTTTTTTTTTTTTTTTTTTTTGCTGAAAGACTATATTTAATATATTTGGAGATGGTGTTTGTTATATGCAGTGGTGTTTGTTGCCAGTTCCTCAAAGTGTTTAGGTGGACTGGTATAGTCATAGCAGCATACTGTGAAACATTTTGGACAGCTTAATTTTACACTAGCACACTAGCAGGTGATAACAGAAGTATAAGTATGTTTCCATGACTCAAACATTTAAAAACAGCCAAATCAGTTTACATCTCATGAGCAGAATCTTATTGGTTTCCATGTCTTGATATTGATGGGCAGTAGGAATAGCTTGGTCAGATATACAAGTGCAACTAGCTTATGATACAAGTTATGTCTAGTAGAGCTAAAATATCAGGTCTTCAGACATTGGTGCTTTTGTGAAAACTCCAAAGTTCACTATGTACTTGAAGCAAGTGAACAGTTTCAGAGATGGTGATGGGGGACACATGGGGGGGGGTGCCAACCCCTGTAAAAGTCTATACCCCCCCCGAGTGCTCCTGCAAATTTAGAAACAGAACAAGCAGGTAAAACGTTGAGTCTATGTTATTCCTTGAATGGATATTCTTTTCTTGAGTAAATTTGCAAACCCGTAAAAATTCAGCCCAGCTACAGACTTTTTAAAGCCACACAAACCCATTGTTAACTGAGATCCTCTTTAGCACAGGACGTCTGTGTGACCTACCCCCAGTTCTTTTAGCAGGCATTTTGAATCAACCAGGCTCATACAGCTTGCAAGAGTGAATATGAGCTAAGTGCTGTTTTCTTGACAACTTGCACCCAAGAAGAAATAGAAACTGACCAGTAGGTTTAGTGTGCTTTTGTGTGCATGTTTAATGCCCAAGTTTGGTAGGGGGTTCACTTTTAAGGAAACTTGCTCAATGAGAGAATCAAACCCTGTACCCTTGAGTTGTAACCTTAATCCTCCATACCAATTGCCAGAGTAAAGGGTTTGAATACTCTCTAAAAGAATTCTTTAAAATATGTCCCTTTTGCCACCACCAATTATTTTTTGACTTTCTCCAGAATCTTTGAACAAAGAAACTGAGAATTATTTTCATTTTTTTCTGGATTTACAAACAAGTCACAAAATGTCAGGCATGTGAATTTCATATTTTATGTCCTTCAGAAAATGCTTGCTAATGTAACTTTCTAAGTACATAAGAGATTTAAAATCTGTTCTTGATTGTTGGATAATTTGTCTCTGATTCTTGAGCTATGAAGTTGGCAGGGCATAGGGTATACAATAGTAGTGAGCTGAAATACACTTCTCAGCCATTCTGTATCTGCTCATTCATTTGATCGCAAGCAAACATATGAATGTATACAGTCCTACAAGGGGCTGTAATTCATAGTCAGAGCTGTGCATGTTTGTGTGCATATCCTGCATCCCAGGGTAGTTATGGTGTAAAGGAAGGAATTGACTGCAGTAAACAGGGTCGTCTTCTTTGTATGAGCCATGTTTTTTGGTACAATCCTTGGTTTCCTTGCTTTCTTGGCTGTTGACAGTGTGCTCATTTGACTGTGAATAAACTGCACACCATGAAGCCTAAGAGTTTAATGTTACAATATTAACCTTGAATGCATTTTAATTTAGCTTTGTTCGAAGGAAAAATGGTGTGAAATGCACTGTGTTGGGCTAAAACAGTTTAGCACTTAGTGCAGATGAGTTAACACTGTGAGCTGTTAATGAGCTGCTTCCTGTAGTGTAGCTTTTGATTCCTTCAGCTTTTGTTTGTCTCATGTGAGTTTGACCAAGTCATTTCACCAGATAGTGCTCAAGAGCTCTCCCTGAAGAAAAGACATGCCCAGTAGTAGGCTGTCCCAAGGTGTTAGCAGATTCAACACATTTGTCTTCTGAATTCCTGCACCCTTCATATAGTCTCTAATTAGTGCTCCACTATATGCCACTCGACTATGAATCCCTGCATATATGTTGGAGTGTTAATTGCTCAACCTGTCTGTTTTCAGTTTGATAGTGTTTTGTTCATTAAATGGCTGACATTGTTTTTGCTGTAAAATTTCAATGGAAGTGTTATATTAAAATCAAAATATCTGTGATCATTGTAAAACTAAAAAAAGAAAATAGTATGTGCACTGACAGGTTTAATAGTGTTTTGTGGTAAACGGAGAGAGATGTCCAAGTAATGGGATATAGGGATAGCTGCATTAGGGGTGTGGTTCTGGTCTATTTTTCTGCTTAGGGTCACATTTGACCATGATTTGGCTCTTCTTTTATTGTTCATAAACTGCACATGAGTATTTAGCCTCATATTTAGGACCTTTTTTGTTTTTCTATACTTTACACCAAGTAAAGGGGCAGCCCAGGAGCATTGTCTGATTAAGCAACTTAATCAAAGTCATGCAGTAGGAAAAATAGGTAGAAAGAATCAAACCCTGTACCCTTTTCTACAGGACCCAGCTCACAATCCCTCCACACCACACCCTCCAGAGACCTCAACCTCATCACCACAATAAACAGAACATGTGGGAGGGACAGGTGCCTCACACAGAGACTGCCCTTGCTCTGGAATAGACTCCCCATACATGTTAAGTAGAGCACCTCGCTGTCTTTCTTCAAGAGAAATCTTGATGAGTGGATGGGTAATAGAAAGTTCACTCCAGGGTTCACTCCAGTGGCCCTGCTTGATGGAGGCACTGGGAACTAACATCAGGTGGCACAATGCCAGGGCACTTATATGGGCTAGGCTTATAAAGGCTTCAGGGCCATTAGCCTAGTACACACCTATGAACCTATGAAGTACCCTGTCTATGAAACAGGCTCCCCATCCATGTGAAGCAGAGTTCCTCCCAAACCCAATTCAAGTGTAACTTGGGCAATTGGATGGGAAATTGGAAATTCATCCCTAGTTTGGCACCTATGCTTTAATGGACAGAGGTAACCTGTAAATGGTTTATCTCCCAGGCCCATGCTTAAACTTATCAAGGGTATCAGAACTTGTCAGAGATTTAGGATGCAGAGCTATGCTTAAAAAGGCCCTTGTGGTCATTAACCTAGTAAACACCTATGAACCTATGAACAAACAGGTTAAAGCTTCAATCTTCTGCAGTAACTGTCAGACCTTCACTTGTGTCTTCATTTTCTGATAAATAATGGAGGGTTAAAAATCATTCATTTTTATAGACTGCCAATTGTTAAAACTGTTCTGTTAACTTTTTACTTGAATTAGAGTAGTTTGTTTCTTATCTGTCTCTGAGTTTGCAGAACATCACTGATTTTGCCTCACTGATTGCGCCCTGTCCCTCATTAACATAGTATCAGTGGCACAACAGATAGTACTCTCAGCATTGGTAAAGAAGGCTGTGGATTCTCTTCCAAGACCATACACATGGACTGCTGACACTACAGAGTAGCACAAGGCGGGGGTGAACTTCAGAGTGTGTTGCCCATTGGATGATATATTAAACTGAGGTAAATCTAAAATATCCCATGGCACCTATCAAAAAGAGTACAGGTAGTACCCTGATGTCCTGAACAAATTCGCCCCAGTAGTATAAGTACCATCTCAAGTTTCTCCTGAAAAGAGGCCAATAGCTTAGTGGGACTAACCCATTCACCAAAGCATAAGTTTAAACATTTTTTTTTCTGGAAAATCACTAAGGACTACTGTCAACTAATAATATTAGTTATTATTGTTTCATAGTTTTTATTGTTCAGAGAATGCACATCCAGAAGCACTTTTTGTTCTGCTAGAGCAGTTTAAGGGATATAGAGTTGCTTATCACTTGTGTTAATAAACTGCTTCCTGTAGTCAAAGGTATAGGGTTTGAATCCTTTCACCATCATTTGCCTAATTTGTGACTTTTGAGCAAGCCACTTAAGCTGATCATGCTCCCGGGCCACCTCTGATAAGCAACACTTTGCCCATTGGGTTTACCTGGTTGACAAATACATAAAATATTAATAATATTTAAAATTAATCCTTTTTTGTCCCCCATTATTTTTGGATTTGTCCAGAAGAACATAAGAGATGTTTAAAAGCTGTTTTTATTTTATTCCTTGTTTCTGAACTAAGACATTGAGAGAACAGAGGGAATCTGTACTGTATCGTTCTAACATAAGTGGGATGAGATACATTTCTGGGCAATTAATTATGAATATATTCATTCACTTGATCTCAAACAAATATCTGAGATGTACAGTCATACAAGCAAAATAATTGATGGGTGTGTATTTGCATGTGCATGTTTATGTTTGCGACAAAGATCAAAATATTAGCAATATAGTGGGTAGAATGATGTAAAAAATAACAGAGGTGGGGAGCAAGACTAAAGGTGTTTGTCAATGAAAATTTGTAACTAGAGAATCTAACAGAGAATATGAGAATGTGTGTGTGTGTGTGTGTGTGTGTGTGTGTGTGCGACAAAGATCAAAATATTAGCAATATAGTGGGTAGAATGATGTAAAAAATAACAGAGGTGGGGAGCAAGACTAAAGGTGTTTGTCAATGAAAATTTGTAACTAGAGAATCTAACAGAGAATATGAGAATGTGTGTGTGTGTGTGTGTGTGTGTGTGTGTGTGTGTGTGTGTGTGTGTGTGTGTGTGTGTGTGTGAGAGAGTTGGGGTGGCATCCTGGATTTTTTCAACTTACTCACAAGTCTCCAACTTTTGAAGACCTGAGTGTGTGTACAAACAATATACTGCAACTGCTGCACAACTTTTTTATCTTCTAAATAGTGTAAATGGAAAATTTTACGTTGTAACCAAGTGACTGTTCTGCAAGCAAAGAGAGAGCAGAGATATCAAAGAACATGAAATACACAGTTTAACCACTGTATGAGCTTTCTTCCTAGTTGTCAGTAAATGTGTCATGTTTTATCATTCTGTTTCACATTGTGCAGGGGATGTGGAAACACAAGTGTAAAATAAAACTGTAACCATGTTGTGAGCTCCCTCCCTAGTTATTAGCAAATTGTCCACATTTTGCCCATTTGTTCCACCTTATGAGAGGTTATATAGTGCTCCATATATTGAAGATGGAAAGTTGACTATAGCTGCAACTTCTTTACTTCTTTGCCTGTTGGTGATATAGATGTTATGATAAATCCAAGCCATACTAGACTGTCTGAAAATGAAGAAACATCAGCTAAAGAATTTAAGGAGATGTAATTTTAACTATCTCAGTAATTAAAACTACAAATTCTTAAATTCTTCGTCTGACACTTGTTCATAGACAGTTATAACAACATGTAACATAGTTTAACTGCATCATATTAAACTCCTGCGCATCCAAAACAGTAGTCAAATCCTGGAATGAGTTATTGTGACCAGACATTCCCTTTTGAGTGATACATACCTCTCAGCTGTCCCTATTTTTGTATAATGTCCCTGATTTTTGCTTCAGATATTTGTCCTGTCCCTCATAGCATTTTTTTATTTTCTGATAAATCACTCTTGAATACAGTTAGTAATACCATTGCTTTTATTGTTCAAATAAAATGCATGTTGATGCAAAACTTGTTCTATTTAATTTTTAAATGAATTACAGTAATATTTAAAAATTGTTCCCGATTTTATCCACCCTATTATTTTTGGCTTTATCCAGAATTCTTGACCAAATAAGTCAAGAGATAGATTGCTATCTCAAAACATTTATATCTAAACTAATTCTATTTGTGTTATTTTAGCAAACCAGAAGTAGAGTACTATGGGTGTGCCATCCTTCAGATGAGATGTTAAACTGGGTTTACATTCATTTCATTGTGCGCACATTGCTCGATCAGGTATAACACCGACTTTTATGAGCGAATCTCGTAATGGCAAATGGTCAGAATGTCATAAACAACACCAAATTTGACATTTCCGACCGCTCTACCACCTAAATGAAGGCTACCATGGGTCAAAAAGGGGGTGATATTTTGCGATTCACAACTCTTGCAATCGCTTTTTTGAGATTTTGCCGCACTGCTTGTGACAATACCCAATTGACCATCCACTGGCCGATCAAATGCATGTATACCATTAAACTGAGTTGATGGTACCTCAGTTGGTGGATGTAAAAATCTTGTGGAACTCATAAAAGAATAGTTCCCCAGCATCTTGGCCAAATTTCCCCTAGTCAGCATGAATACTGTTTAGGATCTCCCCTGAAAAGAGATCAGTGGTCTTGTGGGACAAACTCAGTCAACAAAAAGTATAACTGAATAAATTAAACAATGGTTGTCACTATATCTCAGTTATCTCACTACATCTTTGTACTCTGTCTATTTTAATGCAACAGACCTATTAAGTGGTTATGGTTATTGTATCTCAACAGACCAGCTACTGTAACATAACCATGGCGTTTTTTCCCTAGAATCCACTTTAATCTCCTTTATGGATGACATGTTATACATAAGGTGATTATTTTTTGTTTTAACTTCCATGTAAATACAATGACAGTAGTGTGAGTCACAGACAACTTACATAGCTCCTGGATGCTATTTTGCATTTTTGTTTGAATTGCTCTGATTTGTGTTTTCAGAGCAGCTCTTGACTATTTAACAGTAGTTGTAAATGATCAAAATAAAATACCTGAACTACATATTTAAAGGCTTCTACATTTTGTGTCAAAGTCATGATAGACCCTCTCCCACATTTTTACTGAGGTGTCAAAACTTATCATTGTTATTTAGAAGTGGTTAACTGACCAATTTATTAATTTTAGCAGGCATATAAACCTCTTTGCTGTTCACATGTGTCTGCAGTGGGGGATGTGTTTTATGTTGAATGTTGATAAAATGTACTTCACAGCTTTAAAAATATTTTCCAAAATAAACAAGTCCAACTTTCTGTTCTTGAATTTAGGTTAAATATATATTTTTATCTGACTTTAGGTCAATTATATTTTTCCTCTTTCTACTGAACATATATGTCTTTGCACATGACATTTTCCCATACTTTATTTGTGCATTTTTTTTCTTTTTTAACAAGCTGTATGTACCCCACCAGCTAGCTTAATCTGCCCCTATTATGTCCTGGCAAGAAAAGGAAGCTGGAGCTGCCATTGGCTGGCCCACAAATAAACCTATTGCCTAATACTGCAGTTTGTGTAGCAAATTATCTTTCATTACCCTGAATAAAACAGAATTAGTAATGCCTCTTTTACTTCTTTTATGAAATTCGAACCTAGTCAATAGAAATCTCAGAGTCTCAAGTAAACCTAACCCCAATACCCAGTATGTTTTTCTTTCCTGACTTTCGTACTTTAAGCACACAGCATCTTCATAGTCACTTACCTTGCAGTATTTAGAACATATGACGAGAATCAATGATTTTTGCCCTCTGTAGCCCCTGCCTTACATTTTTTTTTGCTTTCTGTTTATAGTGCCACTACTTTGTTGTTCAGACAAATCTGGACCAGTTTTTATATTTCTCTTCTAAAATCACATTCACAGTACCCAACTATAAACATTCCATTGTAAGAAGCTCTGCTGCATTGCTTTAATGACACAATTACTTGTAGCGTTGTCTATGTATAATATGTCTAATAATTTCCCAGTATATAACTGCTACACTTATGTGTGGTTTTTTTTTGTCTCTTGTGGTTCAGAAGTGCTGAGAGGCAAACAGAGAAGTTGAGTATTCACCAATAGTTTGATAAGGTCATTCACTATATTGATGTTGAAAGTAGTTTTATGCCCTTCTTATTCACGTATTACATTTAGTTTACTAATTTATCTGAGTCAAAATTATTTGTAGGTAGGATACTATGCCTGAACCAAAAACAACCCTGTGGATGGCAGAAGGTATTAAGTAAAAATGTACAACACTTCAAGAATACACGACAAGCTTTAATGAAAAAAACATGTAAGCGCTTTCATGGCACCAAAGCCGCTTCATCAAGACTCCCTACTGGCACAGCTATAGGGTTGAGATCTCAGCTGAGTGGTCAAGCCAAAACCTCCAGCACCCTCTCTGTCCAACCAGTGATTTGTGTCCATGTCCAAGTAACTGACACAAACACACATTTTGAGATTTTATTTATACACACACACACACACACACACACACACACACACACACACACACGCACACGCACACGCACAAGCACACACACACACACACACACACACACACACACACACACACACACACACACACACACATGGGAAAGGCTGGCACAGGTTTACTAGCTATGCCCTCTTATGCTCAGACTATAAGCTAGTTTATCACTGCCACTAACCAACTCTTTAAGAGCTACTATAAGGCCCTTACAAAAAGGGTGTCACATCCTGCTGTGTAATGTTACTAGTAATCCAAATGGTAGTCTGACCAAGAGCAAGGCTATTTAGGAGTGGCCTGTACAGTGTCAGCAAATACATATGCAAGTATTCTAAGAGCTTAAATATGTCTCATAAATATTAGACACAAAGATAAGTTTAAATATATTTAATAATGAATAATAAAAGAACAAGACATTACTGAGAAATCAAACACAGTTACTCCAGAGTTCAAAATCACAGGAAATATTTTAAAACATTGCAGGACAGTCTTGCATAAATACAGAAAACATCTAAACTAATCTTTACTACATTTCTGTCTATATCTAAAAGAGATACTATGTCCTGCATCTTACTTACAGACAAGTGCAGATGTGATGATAAGTGGATGTTTCCAGGTCAAAGACAATTGACGAAATGCACAGTCTCTCTCTTTCTCTCTCTCTCTCTCTCTCTCTCTCTCTCTCTCTCAGAGAGTTCCCAAATTAATATCAAACATTACTGCTGGGCCAGCTTGGATAGTATCACTCTTTGTCACCTGAATTCAGTTCCCAGGCTAAACAGAAACTTAACAAAATTTAACAACCCTGTGTGAGAAATACATATCTCTCAGATGTTTGCTCAGAACCATGTAGCTGCTAGGAAGTCATAAAGCAATAAAACAATTTAGATTTTAAACTTAGTAATTACGTTTCTTTCAAGACAATAGAAAAAAATGTCTAGCTATAGACATCCTGTTTCCTTTGCTAGTCTCTAGACTTCTCACTCTCTCTGCTGCTTCTATTTCCAAATGCTTGGCCTACAGCTCAGGTCTCTTTAACTCCATATGAATTTTTAAGTCCTTTGTGGAAAGGTTGAGCTGAACATTTTCTGAGAGTTGTACAGCTCCAAGGCTAGTCTGATTGTCCTCCTGGTTGCTACCCTGTGATGCATCTGTGACTAAAGCTGCAATAATTTCTCCTTTAGTATGGTTGGCATGCACCAGTCCTTTAGCCTGGCACATCTAAGCCAAATGGATCTTTGTCAGCTTGCCATACTTATCTGCTGACATGCTTGCCTGCTCTCCCTGACTAACTAAGGTAACAAAAAATAAATCAATTGTGATATGAACTCTGACTGTTCACTACATGGCTGAGTGAGAGAACAAACACCTTCAGTGACCACTGTACACAAGCTACAGGAATTCAATATCCACACCACTACAAGCCAATTAATATGTAATGTGGCTATTTCACCACTACCACCAATTAATATGTGATGCCCCTAGACTGGCCCAGTAATCAAAGAGCCTCAATCCTCACCACTGGTGACAGCTAGAGGACATACACATTGGGACGATGCCAAGTACAGACACAGTAAAGTGAACTTTCCCTTAAGAGCACACAGAGATCATAGGCAGTCTGGGTCTGATTTCTCCCTCTGTCTCCAGATCCCCAATAGGACTCCCCACTGGCACAGCTATAGGGTTGAGATCTCAGCCAAGTCATCAAGCCAAAACCTGCAACACCCTCTCTGTTCATCCAGTGTTTCGTATCTCTGCCCAAGTAGCTGACACACACACACAAACTTTGACATTTGATTTATACACACACACACACACACACACACACACACACACACACACACACACACACACACACACACACACACACACACACACACACACACACACACACACACACACACATGGAAAGGTTGGCACAGATTTACCAGCTATGCTCCTTCTGCCCAGACTATAAGGTAGCTATCACTGCCACCAACCAAGACCCTTACAAAGGATGTCCAATCCTACTGTGTAATGTTACTAATAATCCAAATGGTAGTCTGACCAAGTGCAAGGCTATTTAGGAGTGGCCTGTACAGTGTCACCAAATACATATGGAAGTATTTTAAGAGCTTAAATATGTCTTATAAATATCAGCCACAAAGATAGGTTTAAATATATTTAATAATGAATAATAAAATAACAAGACAATACTGAGAAAACAAACACAGTTACTCAAGAGTTCAAAATCACAGGAAATATTTTAAAACAACATTGCAGGACAGTCTCGCATAAATACAGAAAACATCTAAACTAATCTTTATTACATTTCTGTCTGTATCTAAAAGTGATACTATGCCCTGCGTCTTACTTACAGACAAGTGCATATGTGATGATGAGTGGATGTTTCCAGGTCAAAGACAAAAGACAAAATGCACAGTCTCTCTCTCAGAGAGTTCCCAAATTAATATCAAACATTACTGCTAGGCCAGCTTGGATGCCATCACTCTTTGTCACCTGAATTCAGTTCCCAGGCTAAACAGAAACTTAACAAAAGTTAACAAACCTATGTGAGAAATACATATCTCTCAGATGTTTGCTCAGAACCATGTAGCTGCTATGAAGTCATAAAGCAATAAAACAATTTACACTTTAAACCTAGTAATTACGTTTCTTTCAAGACAATAGAAATAATGTCTAGCTATAGACATCCTGTTTCCTTGCTGCAGTAAAATGAACTTTTACAGCACATCATAAAGTACTTTATTTTAACTTATTTTCTTGAAGTTTTGTAAATTAATATTCTATGTTCCAGCAGGGTATGCTGTGGTTACAATCCTGAAGCTTAGTACATAACATACAGTTCTGTATAAATCATATCAATATTCACAAATGACATAGAATTAATTACAAAATTCCAGATAGCTGGGCTGGCTGTGTCACCCCCCCCCCTGAAAATGCAAACTAGATTTCAAGTGACCTTGAGAAATCTTGCTTGAGAGGGATGAGCATATCTGTGATTACCTTACCCCATTCCCTGTCTTTATAGCCCATCTGCATTGGCATTGCTAACCCCGCTGTGGTGCTGTGCTGTCATATCATATGCATGCAAACCTAGGCTCCACCTTAGTAACTTGGCATTTTGCTGACTGGCTCAATGTAGCCATGTTAAGGGATTGTGGCCTGTAATTACAGTGAATTTCCTTCCATACAGATAAGGCTAAAGTTTCTGCAGTGCCCACACTATGCCTAGGCATTCCTTTCATACAGCTGCATAGCATCCCTCCCTGGGTTGGAGCCCATGTCTAAGATATGCCTCTGGGTGCTCTTATCCATCTGAGGAGACCTGGCTAAGTACAGCCCCCACACCATGGTTTAAAGCATCCACCTGCACAACAAATACTTTGGTGTAATCTGAACTGGCTGACACAGGGGGTCCTCCCAAAGATCCTTTAAGCTTCTGGAATGCCTGTTCATATGCTGGGTTCCACAATTTCTTATCTGGCCTGTTATTCCTTGTCAGGTCTGTGTTGGTAGAAGCTATGGTATTATAATTGGGGAATAACTTTCTGTAGTACCCCACTATCCATAAGAATGCCCTCACCTACTTTTTGGTAACAGGGACAGGCAATGCCTGAATGGCTTCCACTTTGAGAGGTTCTGGACTGATCTTATAACTCCCCACTCTAAGTCCAAGGAAGGAGATGTCTGCCATACCCACCTGACATTTGCTGGGCTTAATGGTCAACCCTGCCCTCTGTAGTCTGTCCAGCACCTCCTGACATGCTGAAGGTGCTCTTGCCAGGAATGGCTATAGATGGCAATATCATCTAGGCAAGCAAGGGCAAAATGTCCTGCTCTTCCTAAGATATGATCTACCAGCCTCTGGAAAGTCACTGGGACATTTTTCATCCTAAAGGGTATCTTCATGAACTCATGCAAGCCAAAAGGATGCACAAAAACTGACCTCTCTCTAGCACTGGGAGTCAAGGGCACCTGCCAGTAACCCATGGCAAGATCAATGGTAGTAAGATACTTAGCCCCACCCAGCTGCTCTAGGGTTTCATCTGTCCTAGGCATGGGATAAGCAGCTGACTCTGTGGGACTATTTAATATTCTGTAGTCCATACAGAACATGGTGCTGCCATCTTTCTTTGGTACCAGCACCACTGGGGAGGCCCAGGGATTGCTGAACTCCTGGATTACACCAGTTCCAACATTTCCTGTATCTTCTCCCTTAATGTCTGTTTGACTCATCAGGCACCCTATAGCAGACCTGCTTAATAGACCTTTGGCATTCTGTATCCACATGGTGTTGCACCGGGTGGGTGCACCCTGGTTTCTCAGTGAACATGCCCCAAACTCCTGAAACACTGGTCAGATTTCTTGAAACTGGGTTGGGGATAGCTGCTGGAAAATTACTACCCATTCCACTGAGGTGTCAGTCTAAGCCTCACTGAGGAGATCAGTCACCAGAACTCCCTCAGACTCCTCCTGCCATCCACTGCAAATACTCAGCATAAGAGCCTCCCTATCATGGTAAGGTTTCTTCATGTTAACATGGTACAATTTGTGCTCCTGCCTACAAGTTTTACCATGTAGTTAACATCACTGACCTTCCTTACCAACTTGTAGTGTCCCCCCCCAAGCTGCCTGTAGCATGTTGTGTCTGACAGGAATGAGAACAATTACCTTCTGCCTTATGACATACTCTCTAGCTCGAGCATTTCTGCCATACCAGACCTTTTTCAGCTGCTGGGCTTCTGTCAGGTTCTCCTGGGCCAAGCCCATGAATTCCTTAAGCCTTGTCCTAAGGTTTAGGACATATTGCACAACAGACTCCTTGTGGGATTCACACTCACATTCCAACGCATCTTAAATCAAATCTAGAGGTCCCCTCATTCTATGCCCATATAGCAACTCAAAGGATGAAAAACCTGTGGATTCCTGGGGAAACTGTCTGTAAGCAAACAACAGATAGGGCAAATATTTGTCCAAGTCCCTCTTAAACTGGTCTGCAAATGCCCATAACATGGACTTGAGTGTAGACTTTAACCTCTCAACAAGACCATTAGTCTGAGGATGGTAGGGGGTGGTCTTTAGTGGTTTCACCCCATACTGCTTCCTCAGCCAAGCTAATTGGTCTGACATGAAACTGCACCTCTGTCAGTCAGTATTTATTTTGGTGAACCTATTTTTTTTGAAAATCTCTAACAAAGCATTTGTCACCTTTTCTGCCTCGATGGACGACAGAGCCACTACCTCAAGGTATCTGATAGCATAATCTACTACTAGTAGGATATATGTTTTCCTTACAGAACATGGGGTACTCAGAGGCCCCACAATATCCATAGCTACTTTCTTAAATGGCTCCTCAATAACAGGAAAAGGAATCAAAGGAGCTTTCACCTTGTCTCCTGCCATGTCTACCTTTTGGCACTGCTCACAGGTCCTGCAGTACCCTGTAACATCTCTGGAAATCCCAGGCCAAAAGAAGTTCTGCATAATATGTGTCTTTGTATGTTTTATGCCCATAGGACCTGCAAAGGGAATACCATGGGCTATGGCTAGAAGTGTCAGACAGTAGTCTCTGGGCTCTACCAACTGCTGTATTCTCTCACCCTCTAACCCTCCCTCAGGGCTCTACTCTCTATACAGTAACTGTTTGTCCCAGTATACAGATTTCCCTTCCCTTGAGAATCAGGTGCCTCACTAGCTACCTCCCTCAGGCCTTGTAATATAGGATATGAGAGCTGAGCCTTTCTCATCTCTATCTTTGCAACCCTTTCCAGCTCCCCTTCCACAGGAAGTCTGGTAACCTCTTACAGTGGTGCCTCACTGTCAGCTTGGGTACTACTACTCACCTCTGTCCTTGCAGTCACACTGCTAAAGGCAACATCAGTACCCACAAGCACTTGTGGCTCACCTTTAGTCTCACTGATACAGGGTAGCTAACTCCCTGAAGTAACTACCTCACCAGAACTGGCTGCAAGTGTGCGGTCTGTCTGGGTCTCCCTCAGGCTACCAGACCCACATGCTTTTCTCCAAGCCTGACTGCATATAGCTGCATGCACACATGGTACTGCATTATCAGAATCATTCCCTATCAGGACATCTGCAGGGATTCCTCAAACACACCTGCTTGCTGGCTTTCTTTTCCACCCTCCCAGTCAGGGTGATCCCTAGCCAAAGGTATTTGGAATGGGATCCCTCCTAAAGCTCTGACTGGAGTAGACTGTCCAAGAAATTAGTGCTCCTCTGTAACCATTTCAGGCTTCACAATGGTTAGATCAGAGGTAGTGTCTCTCTTAGCAGTGGCCTCTTCCCCTTCCACTAAGATAGGATATAACTTCTTGTAGTAGTTTGGTACTCACGTTGTCTCAAGACAACTTACTGCTGGCATTTTGTCATTCCCACTTACTGTCTCTACCACCTTTAGTTCCCCAGTTTGCATCCATGGACATCTATATGCTACATGGCCCCACTGGTTGCATTTAAAACATTTAACCCTCGGTCCTGGACACATACCTGGACTAATGGCTTACCCTGCTACTGGCAGACTCTGTTGGGGCAGTCTGGGCTGCACACATTGGGATTCCTAAGGCCCATGAGCAGCACTGGGTGTCCTTTTCTTGTCCAGTGATGCCCTGCTTGCTAGGTATAGGTTCAACTTCTTCGCCAACTCATCTGCAGTATTGCATTGTTAGTCAGCTAACCATATTCTGAAGTTCTGAGGCAATATGCTAAGCGCTTGTTCCCTCACCAAAAGGTCTGCCAGTCTTTCAGAAGTGGTGAACTGACATCAACTCATGCACCTATGAAAATAAGTGCTTAGTTCAGCAACATATTCACAAGCATTTTCATCTACCTTGCGTCTATGTTCACAAAACTTCTTTCTATAAACTTCAGGTGTTAACTTAAAGCATTCTAACAAACACATTTTAACTGTATTATAATTTAAGCAATCAGTATCAGACAGATTTGAAATAACAGTTACAGCTTTACCATGGAGTAAGTGGGTCAGGAACCATACGTAGAGCCCTTGGTCTGCATTATGCTGTTTACATACCCTCTCAAACATATGAATGAAACTATCAAAATTATCCCCCTCTGTAAATTTTGGAAGACATTTACTGAGCTTTGTTGCTTTTGTGTTTTAGTTACTCCATTCCCTATTATGTCTGTGACTCTGGTGAAGAGTCAGCATCTCCTTTTTATGTTGTCTCTGCCTCTCCTTCTCCTCAGCTTCCAGGTATCACAGTTTCTCGTTTTCCTCTGCCTTCAGGTATTGCAGTTTCTCATTTTTGCTAGTCTCTAGACATCTCAGTCTCTCTGCTGCTTATATTTCCAAATGCTTGGCCTACAGCTCAAGTCTCTTTAACTCCAGATGGATTTTTAAGTCCTTTGTGGAAAGGTTGAGCTGCAAATTTTCTGAGAGTTGTACAGCTCCATGGCTAGTCTGATTGTCCTCCTGGTTGCTACCTTGTGAGGCAGCTGTGACTAAAGCTGCAATAATTTCTCCTTTTTATGGTTGGCATGCACCAGTCCTTTAGCCTGGCACATCTAAGCCAAATGGATCTTTGTCAGCTTGCCATACTTATCTGCTGACATGCTTGCCTGCTCTCCCTGACTAACTAAGCTAATAAAAAATAAATCAATTGTGATATGAACTCTGAATATTCACTACATGGCTGACTGAGAGTACAAACACCTTCAGTGACCACTGTACACAAGCTACAGGAATTCAATATCCACACCACTACAAGCCAATTAATATGTAATGTGGCTATTTCACCACTACCACCAATTAATATGTGATGCCCCTAGACTGGCCCAGTAATCAAAGAGCCTCAATCCTCACTACTGGTGACAGCTAGAGGATATACACATTGGGTGGATGCCAAGTACAGACACAGTAAAGTGCAATTTCCCTTAAGAGCACACAGAGATCATAGGCAGTCTGGGTCTAATTTCTCCCTCTCTCTTCAAATCCCCAATAGGACTCCCCACTGGCACAGCTATAGGGTTGAGATCTCAGCTGAGTCATCAAGTCAAACCTGCAGCAACCTCTCTGTTCAACTAGTGTTTCGTATCCCTGCCCAAGTAGCTGACACATACACAAACTTTGAGATTTGATTTACACACACACACACACACACACACACACACACACACACACACACACACACACACACACACATGGGAAAGGTTGGCACAGATTTACTAGCTATGCCCCTTCTGCCCAGACTATAAGGTAGTTATCACTGCCACCAACCAAGGACATTACAAAGGATGTCCAATCCTACTGTGTAATGTTACTAATAATCCAAATGGTAGTCTGACCAAGAGTAAGGCTATTCAGGAGTGGCCTGTACAGTGTCACCAAATACATATGCAAGTACTCTAAAAGCTTAAATATGTCTCACAAATATCAGCCACAAAGATAGGTTTAACTATCTTTAATAATAAATAACAAAAGAACAAGACAATACTCAGAAAACAAACACAGTTAATAAAGAGTTCAAAATCACAGGAAATATTTCAAAACAACATTGCATGACAGTCTCAAATAAATACAGACAACATCTAAACTAATCATTACTATATTCCTATGTATATCTAAAAGAGATATTATGCATTGAATCTTACTTACAGACAAGTGCAGATGTGATGATGAGTGGATGTTTTCAGGTCAAAGAGAAAATACAAAATGTACAGTCTATCTCTGAGAGAGTTCCCAAATTAATATCAAACATTGCTGGGCCAGCTTGGATGACATCACTCTTTGTCACCTGACTTCACTTCCCAGGCTAAACAAAAACTCAGCAATATTTAACACCCCTGTTTGAGAAATACATATCTCTCACCTGTTTGCTCAAAAGTGTGTTGCTGCTAAGAAGTCATAAAGCAATAAAACACTTTACATTTTAAACCTAGTAATTATTTTTCATTCAAGACAAAAGACAAAACTTCTAGTTCTAGACATCCTGTCTTCTTGCTGCATTGAAACTAACTTTTATAGCAGATCGTAAAGCAATTAATTTCAACTTATTTTCTTGAAGTTTTATAAGTTGATCTTCTATGTTCAAGCAGGGTATGCTGTGGTTGCATTCTTGAAGCTCAGTACATAACATTCAGTTCTGTATAAATCATATCATTATTCACAAATGACATATAATTGGTTACTAAAGTTCAGATAGCTGAGTGGCAGTGTCACATCCCCCCCCCCCGAAAACTCAAGCTAATTTTTCAAGTGGCACTTGATAAACATTGCTAGAGAGGATTGAGCCTATCTGGAAATATCTTACTCCATTCCCTGTCTTAACAGCCCATCTGGGTTGTCATTGCTAACCACACTGCGGTGCTGCTGTATCATATCATATGCTTGCAACCCTAAGCTCCAACTTAGTAACTTGGCATTTTGCTGGCTTGCTCAATGTAGCTATGTTAAGGGATTGTAGTCTGTAACTATAGTAAATTTATTTCCATACAAATAAGGCTGAAGTTTCTACAGTGCCCACACTATAGCCAGGCATTCTGTTTCTAAAGCCACATAGCATTCCTCCCTGGACTGGAGTCTATGACTCAGATATACCACCGTGTGCTCTTCTCTCTCTTAGGAAACTTGGCTAAGTACAGCCTCCACCCCATGGTTTGAAGCATCCACCTGCCAAACAAATTATTTGCTGTAATCTGGACTGGCTAACACAAATGTCTTCTAAAGCTCCTTTAAGCTTCTGGAATGCCTGCTCACATGCTGGGGTCCACACTAACTTATCTGGCCTGTTTTTCCTTATCAGGTCTGTGAGGGGAGCAGTTATGGCACTATAATTGGGGACAAACATTCTGTAGTACCCGGCTGTACCTAAGAATGCCCTCACCAGCTTTTTAATAACAGTGGCAGGTCATGCCTGAATGGCTTCCACTTTGGCAGGTTCTGGCCTGATCTTATCACTCCCCACTCTATTTCCCAAGTAGGAGACATTTGCCATACCAACCTGACATTTCCTGGGTGCAATGTAGTTAAAATCACTGACCTTCCTTACCACCTTGTAGGGTCAGTGATGTTAACTACATGGTTGAATTGCTAGGTAGGAGCCAGGGGCAGAAACTGTACCATGTTAACATGATGAAACCTTAGCATGATAGGGAGGTGCTTAGCAATTCAACCATGTAGTTAACATCACTCACCTTCATTACCACCTTATAAGGTCCCTCCCAAGCTGCCTGCAGCTTGTTGAGTCTGACAGGAATAAGAACCATTACCTGCTGCCCCATTGCATACTCTCTAGCTCGAATATTCATGTCATACCAGACCTTTATCTGCTGTTGGCTTCTGGCAGGTTCTCCTGGATCAAGCCAATTAGTTCCCTGAGCCTTGCCTTGAGGTGTAGGACATATGCCATGACAGACTCCTTCTAGGATCCACACTCACCCTCCCACTCATCTCAAATCAAATCTAGAGGTCCCCTCACACTATGTCCATACAACAACTTAAAGGGTAAAACACCTGTGGATTTTTGGAGAACCTGCCTGTAAGCAAACAAGAGATGTGTCAAATATTTGTCTCAGTCCCTCTTAAACTGGTCTACAAATGCCCATAGCATGGACTTGAGTGTAGACTTTAACCTCTCAACAAGACCATTTGCCTGGGGATGGTAGGGGATGGTCTGTTGGTGCTTCAACCCGCTGTGCTTCTACGGACAAGCCAGCAGGTCTGATGTGAAATTGCCACCTCTGTCAGACAGTATTTCTTTTGGGGAACCCACCTGCTGAATGTCTCTAACAAAGAATTATGCCACCTTTTCTGCCTCAATGGAGGACAGAGCCACTGCCTTAGGTATCTGACAGCATATACTTTTCCCCTGTGGAACTTAGGGTACTCAGAGGCCCCAGAATATCTATGGCCCCAGGGCCTATATAAGCCTAGCCAAAAAGGTACCCTGGCTTTTGCCACCCAAGAAAATTATTTACCTTTGCCCCTGTTGAGCAGAGCCACAGAAGTGATCCCTGGGGTGAATTTCCTATTTCCCATCCAATCATCAAGATTTTGCTTGACGAGTGCTAATAAGGAGCTTTGTTTGATATAGGTTCATAGATAGGTACTAGGCAAATAATCAGCCCTTGCAAGTCTCAAACCCAGGATCCTGCACACCATAGCCACAGCAATTTACACTAAGCAATCAGAGCTGTACCCTCTGAAATGGCTCCTCAATCACAGGCAAAGGAATCAAATTAGCCTTCACCTTGTCTCCTGCTTTGCCTATCTTTTGGCACTGCTCACAGGTCCTGTGGTACCCTATTACATCTCTGGAAATCCCAGGCCACTAGAAATTCTGCATAATACATCTCTTTGTACATTTTATGCCCATATGATCTGCAAAGGGAATATTATGGGCTATGGCTAGAAGTGCCAGATAGTAGGCTCTGGGCACTAAAAACTGCTATATTCACTCTCCCTCTAGCCTTCCTTCAGCAGTTCACTTTCTATACAGTAACCCTTTGTCTCAGTATACAGATCCCCGTTTCCATGAGAATTAGTTACCTCACTAGCTACCTCCCTCATGCCTTGTAATGTAGTGTCTGAGAGCTGAGACAGTCTCAAATCTCTGTTTGCAACCCTTCCCAGCTCCCCTTTCACAAGACATCTGGTGTTCTCTGACAGTGGTGCCTCACTGTCAGCCTGAGTACTACTACTCACCTCTGCCCTTGCAGTCACTCTGTCCAAGGGAACATCAGTACCCACAAGTAGCTGTGGCTCACCTTCAGTCTCACTGCTACAGGGTAGCTCCTTCCTTGAAGTAACCACCTCACCAGTCCTGGCTGCAAGTGTGTAGTCTGTCTGGGTCTCCCCCAGGCTACCAGACCCACATGCTTGTCTCCAAACCTGACTGTGTGTAACTGCACGCACATAGGGTACTGCATTATCAAAATCATTCCCTATTAGGATATCTGCAGAGATATCCTCAAGTACACCTACTTGCTGGCTTCCTTTTTCACCCTCCCAGTCAGGGTGAACCCTAGCCAAAGGTATTTGGAATGGGGTCACTCCTAAAATTCTGACTGGAGTAAACCACCCAAGCAATGTGATTCGGTAAACAATGCTGGGGGCATGCATGAGCCTCCCAGCACTATTCCAACATGGACACCATGTAATAATGCTAATCACCTCATTTGCTGGTAGAAAATCATGCAAATGAGGTAAATTAGTGATTCAGCAAGAAGATAGGCATCCATGGTGGAGCCATGTCTGCTGCAGAAATGTATTTGGTTACTAACCATAAACATTTCTGCAAAAATCAAAACTGAGGCATAACAGCTCAAATTAAAGCATGTATTATGAGTATTAGGCATGCCAATGGCCAAAAATATGGCCATTTGCATGCAAACATGTTTCAAAATTATAAAAATCAACTCTATTTTTTTTTGGGGGGGGCCGATTTCAGCCGTTTAAGTGGAGCTCAGCAGCGTGCAAATGAGATCAAGCAGAAAATTAAAATAAAATGTAAAAAGACAATTTTATGTGAAAGATAAATTTTGCCATTATAAGGGGCAGCAGGCAGACTCATAACAATAACAGCTAACAGTGGTAGCTAAGGACATAGGCGCTGGTGTAGTGGTGTAACTAGGGTCTAAGGCTGTGGGGTATGCAAATGAGCAAAATTTATTGAATAGCAAAATGGGAGACCATGTCCACTTGCGCCTAGCCATCTAGGAGCTATAATGCAGTGGTGCAAGCAGGAGAAGCAGCTGACATGAAAAGGGGGTGTCTCATGCTTGGTGTAATGCACTTTGGAGCCCTGCAACTCCAATTTGCACTCAGCTAAGCACAGCTAAACAAGAGTGTGTGTCTGAGGCTTCTTAACTGTGCTTAGCTCTTTCAAGAACTAATGAGAATGTTCATGTCCAGGGAAGGGCCTTTTCTGTTCAGCAATGCTTACACTAGCTTAAACAGTTTGCATGGAGCACCATGGGGCTTAAACACAGCGGAAATAAAAAAAAAAAGAAATAGCAGAATAAAGGTAATGAACTACAAATCACTAATACAGACTCTGCCACTCACAGTGGCCCATTCAAACCCCTCAATAATATAGCTGGCAGGTGGAATGTATCATAGTCAGCCAATCACACAGGCAGGATCTGCAGTACACCATTATAAAGTATGCAAACACCTTTCAGTCTGGTTTTTCCCACAAACCCTGCACCATTGGTGTACACACTTGATAATTTTAACTGACAAAATGTTAGGGGCTGCTGCTGATTTGCTACATCCGTACATACTACAGACCGAGGGTGGTGATGAGGATGATGTTGACAACCGTTCCAGACCAAGGAGGAGAAGAGTGTTCAAACCCAGGGTAACTTTTCAGGGACTACATGAACTGGAGATAGTGAAACACTACAAGGTGGACAGGGACATACTACAGTAACTCATTGAACTGTGCTGGCCTCACCTCAGACCCAGAGCCATCATAGGGGAACCCATCCCAGTTGAAACCAAGGTATGTGTAGCCTTAAGAATACTAGCTACAGGTACTTTCCAAAGAACTACTGGGAACATCATGGGGGTCTCACAGGTATCTGCATCCAGGGCACTCCACCAGTTCCTGAATGCCATGGTAACACAGCACCCCTGAGAAGAGGACCAGTAATAGGCATCTCTTCATCATGTAGCAGACTACCCAGAAGTACTGGGTGCCAAAGACTGCATGCACATCCACATCAAGGCACCACCCAGTGAAGAGAGTAGAGTCTATGTCAACTGCAAGGGCTATCATTCCATCAACTGCCAGGTCATGTGCAATTCTTAGGGCATCATCATGAATGTGTGTGCTGGCAGCCATGGTAGTTATCATGACTCCCACATCTGGCATGCCCCACAGCTGTACAAGGCATTTGTCAGGGGGGACATCCCGTATGGCCATCTGGTGGGGGATGTTGGCTATGCAATGGAATGGTGGATTATTACACTTATCAGAAATGCACACACACACACACACACACACACACACACACACACACACACACACACACACACACACACACACACACACACACACACTGAGGAATGCCATAATGAGGGACACGCACAAACCAGGAACATTGTAGAGCATGAGTTTGGGATGCTCAAGTCACAGTTTCGCTGCCTTGACATATCTGGTGGAGCCCTGTAGGGGTCTATATTACGTGATTGAATGGTCAAATATTCGAACATGTAATAGTAGACCCGTAATAATTGAACCACCACAATGTTGAACGGTTCAATGGAGATTTCCGTACAGTGCGGAAATGGAAGTTTTCCATCATGTGCACTGTAGTGCAATCTCAGAGTTGGTATATTTAAGTAGCGGGGGGTGGGGAGTACAGGGGGTCTTGCCCCCCTGCGTAGAGTGTTTAAATGGTTTGTTTGGGTGAGTTTTTCTTTTTTTATTTTTCATTCGACATTGTGGCGGTTTGATTATTACGGGTCAACTATTACGTGTTTGAATATTTGACCATTTGATCATGTAATATAGACCTGCCCTGTAGTACTCTCCAGCCACTTGTGCACACATGTTCATAGTATGTGCCATGCTACACAATATGATCCTGAGGAAAGAGTTGTGGCAGGAACATCACAGGGAAGGGACACACAGCCCCCACCATTGCTAAGGTCCCCACAGGCACAGGGGGACTTGGAGGAGGAACCCCCCTGAGCATGCTCCAGTAGGCAGACAGAGGCATCCTTAGTATACTCAGGCCTTGGCAAAGAGGAATACATAGCACAAATACTGTCACTGTAGTGACCCAGGAGCTGAAACCTCTCTCTGATTCGCGCGCACAGTAAAATGGATGCCACACACATCACACTACCGGTACCTTACCGTGTACAGGCTGTACAATGCATCATCCAATAAAGTCAGCCCTCAAGCACCATTCTCAAAACTGCTGCAGGCACAAGGTAAGTCAGTCTTCTTAACAAAAATGGATGTAGTAGTATGTTGTGGTAGCATATCCATGGTATCGCTGCATGCATGCAAGGGAATGGTGTGGCCTACTGGGTTAGCAGCAGACAACCAATAGCTATGTGGGACAACAGGAAATGTCTGCCCAATACTGGCTTCCCCAGAGTATGCAGTAGTTCCCTAATTGACAAATCTCACTGCAGTATATGTGGATAAGTGGGGGGGCTAACTAACTGGGAGGTCATAGATCACATGCATGGATGTCAATGTGGGGGCGGGTCCCATACTCACCCCTCAGCCTCACCCAGCAAGTTAGCCATAGAAAACCATAAAAAATGTCTGGCAAAGGCCCACAAATGGGCACTATGATGAAGTATTCCCCTACAGACTTACACAGTGATATCACAGCATGTCTTGCAGTTGCATTAAGTCTCTGAAGGGTAAGAAGTCTGAAACAGAAATGTCTGCCATTGCACTCTAACCTGTGGTCTTTAGTGATATGCCTGTATTCTCCAAGGCAGGCACAATACTATGCTAAATGGAACCAAACTGTAAAGCCAACATCAGCACAGTTTGTGCAAATGTGTACAGTAACTGGTGTGGCCCCCAACACATCCATGTTCCCATAGAAATACAGTAACATTAATGTTTGAAGGGAATTAGCAACAGAGCACACCTTCCCAGGGCTGTTCCAATCAACTTGATAACTTGTTGTATGTCTATAATATGCAGGGGTCAATGAGCTATGTATATGTGTGGTTAATACTGTCAAGATGTGGCCAGCACCTTGTCCTGGGTGTCACGTCTCAGTGGCCTAGGCACATAACTGTGGTTGATAGGGTTCATGTTCCAAGAACTGCAGTGCAAACTAATTTGTATGTCAACTACACCTACGGTAGGAGTTTTACATACTGTCTTGGCATCAATATCTGTTACTGCAGAAAAGCTGGACGGGTCAGGGAAAGGGGGCTACACATAAGGACAGTACACAGCTCAGAGTAACCTACACAATGCCTAGCATACCTTTCAGTTGTACAGACATTTTCAGAATATCCAGAGGTTTGCATCTTATTTTTGGTCTGGTTATCATGAAATTGGGGTTTTCTGGGAAATCACTGGCAACTCATGAAAGACTAAAGTCAGAAAATAATGACAAATTCTACTTTCAGACTTTATACCCTTTAGAAAAATGCATGCTAATGCAAAACTTGTTATTGTATCACCTTTCTAAGTTTGTAAGGCCAATAGTTAACTATGGTCCCTATATTTCGGCCTTTGTCCCCCAATTATTTATGGCTTTGACCAGATGTCTGGCTCTAAGAAGTGAGAGGTATGGTACCTAGTAGGACATCAGGTACCTGATTTTCAGTGCACTGCCAGGTTAGAAAAGGCTGCCATCTTACTGTGACAGTACTGACAACATGTCACTGGCCAACATCCATACCCTTGAAACGACAGGTTGTCACAGAAGGAGCACAAGTATGCCTTATATATCTATTCTGCTTGTCCTAACATTGCATTTGCCTGCCAATTATATGCAAAACAAGAAAGGGTCATGTCAAAACATCAATGGCAGACAGTGGAGAAGCAGACATCATACCCATAAGAGAAAGCAAGCAAATACCAAACTGGTCTCTCAACTGTCTATGTTTGGCAGAACAGTACTAACACCCTGTTTCCATGTGTAGGCCTTTGTCTGAATGTCATGTATGGGCCTGTCCAGGTGTCAGTCTGTGACAGTTTGACAGCTAGGCCAACATGTAGCCTCATAATAACATAGTAACACAAACCATCTGAGGACCACAGCAGATGTAGTGGTGCAATAATGGACAACCTGCTAAACAGGTACACTCAGAGGTGTGAAGTCCATAAACTTGTGTGTGATATTATGGCATTTACTTTGCTCACACCAGAATTACAAATACATAACAGCAGCCACTGTGGGCAAAGCCTGTGACTGGACTACAGAAGGACAAAGAGATACACATAAGGGGAAGGGGAACCACTGGCTAGGCAAATGGAGAATGTGCACACCAGAACAAATTTTGCAGTAACATAGGTGCACTGCAGTGTATGGAGTCAGTAAACATCACCTGCAAATACACAACACACACCCACGTAAGTGGAGGTCCACAACAGAACAAAAACCCAAACAAAGGACACCTTAGAGGGAAAACACATGAGAAATCCACAAACCTACACACCACAGACCATGCATAGTCCACACACCAGGGTCTTGCAAACACTATAAGGCCTTACCATACACCCAACATATTACACATAGAAGAGTCCACTGTGAGACACACAGATGTGCCTCCTACCAGGCAGGATAAGGAGAAAGTCATGGTTACTTGTTTGTCAGGTACCATAATCTGCCATATCACATATGCACTTAAGTCACCCCACAACAGGTAGAGGTAGCACTCCGGCATGGTCCATGGCGGTGTGAATGATGTCAGATGACCTCCCTGGACTATAGGAAGACAGACATGATTCAGCTTGCTGAATATGTGTCCCATGCAGGTATGTCCCTAGCCTTAAGCAGCATTCTGCCATCACCCAGAATGATGTCTCAATACAATCAGAAAATGATTGTCAGTAACACGTAGCTCACTTACTGGTGTCATCCCAGGAGGATCCACAGCCTGGGAACATATGATTGACAGACCACTCTGCTTTGCTAGGGATGGCCTGCACTAGTCTCACTTGGCCTTTGGGCCTCTGGTAAAGGCCCTTGCCTCCCCCATAGTGCCTTTGTAGGGAAAGTCATGGAATCCATTCTACCAACATAAAACACTCAACAAAACTCAAATTCAAGGCCATGCCGCTAAATTCTAGGAGTCTAAACAGGAAAATGCAGTCATTGCAAGCAGTCATAACCCTGGAAGATGGTGACATTTGTGCACTCAAAGAAACCTGGCCCACACACATGGAGATAAACCCATCCTTACCTGATCACTCATGCTATCACACAGCCAGACCCCAAAATGTGGGCAGCAAAGCAAAAGGAGGTGGAGTATACATATATATTAGACAGATACACATCTCCAGGCTGGTCAAACAGTCTGACACACATGAGACACTCCAAGTGCAGTCAACTGTTGACAAGACCCCTATGCAAATTATACATAGCTACAGACAAACATATCTGACTCAAGACACCAAACCCCACATATCTGGCCCTCTACAAATCTATCAAGATTGCACCCATCACCCTGATCCTGGCTGACTTATATTACCCAACCATTGATTGGAAATCCCACCATGCCAAAACAGAAATGCACAGAGATTCTCCCATCTTATCAATGCTACATCCTTAGGACAGCCCCTTGATACCCCCACAAGATGTGATACCTATGTTGGAATTGACAGTAACCAACATGAACAACCACTGCAGAACCCCTACGGTATCATCCTCTCTGGCAAGATCCGACAGAAAAACAGTCACATGTCATATCACCATCTCTCTAGATCCCCCTCTAGCCATGGTAAAAGGAAAATGTCCCACAAGCTGATCACAATCACCAGAGGGATGGTATAAACAGCTGAACAACCCCCTACCCCACTAGAGGAACAGGCACCAACTTCCAAATGTACACACAACTAGTATTCCAGCATATATATAGAGATACACAGAATCAGGAATACCTGATAGGACAACATCAGCATCTGCAAGGGACAGTAAACTTGTCTGCAAACATCTGCAATAAATGAACTACATAACAGAAGGATAACATTGCTGTCCAGGACCAAGAAGGAGCAGGTGCACAATTGGAAGTAATCGCCCCTTAGCCTGAATAAACAAATAAAAGCACCAGTGAATTCCCCTAAAGGCAACTCTGAGTCCAACTTGCCCACATCTAAGACAGACAATCATACGGTATTCCTCAAATATGTCTGCATTCCCAAAGGAAGCTCTCAGATCTGTGCAGAACTGGTGGTCAAGGACACCACATACACAAATTCTGTAGATATAGCCATTCCACTGTCTGACAGATTCAGTGAAAATGTCCCCCCTCTGCCATCCAATCAGGAAAGCAGGACATCCCCAGTACCTGAACATCCCACCTTTATCGCTAGGGAACAGGACATCACTGCCATCTCAAAGTCAAGAAGACAGCCTCCATGGGACCTGAATACATCTCGGGCTGCAATCTACATGAACCCAGGAATGAAATGACACCATCATTATGCACCCTACACACCCAATGCCTGAGTACTGTCTATTTCACAGCCAAGTGGCGGACAGTCACTGTCATCCCTTTACACCAAGGTGGAGTATTCACCGATCCAGGAAATGAAAGACCCATCAGCCTAACTAGCCTCATCCGCAGAACATGCAATGAATTATCCTGGATTACATTAACAGGGACATTGGCAAAATCCAAATATATTACCCTCCACAGCCTGCCATTCTCAGGGGAGGTATGTCATTGAACTCTGGATGACTTCCTTGAGGCAGCCAACAAAGGCATGAATGAGGGAAAGGTGGTGCACTCTGGCCACCTTGACCTGGCCAAAGCCTTACACACTATTCCCCACTTGCCCATAGTACATGAACTCTGTCAACTAGGCAGCAATCCATATGTCACCAAATGGGTAGCAAACTGGTTCATTGATAGAACCTATATAATCATAATAGGGGTAGCCAACTCAAACAGTACACCTGTAATGAGTGGCATACCCCAGTGATTGATCTAGGGGCCTCTGGTATATGGGATATACTTTCCTGAAGTGTAGGCCAAAAACACAGGTGTATGGCTGACCAAGTTGGCAGATGACTGCAAGCTAGGATCAGTCATCAATACTCAAAGTGATGTGGATGTCCTACAAGAGGGTCTCACCAAAACAAATGACTGCTGCTAGAAACACGGACTCAAGCTGAATGCCTGCAGATGCATCATCATCCTCATCAGGGAGACTGATGTCCCCACATAGTATCACATTAATAACAATGTCCTGCATACACAATCAGTAGTGAGGCATTTGTCCACCCAGGTTTATAGCATTCTGAAGTCTGATCACCAAGTTGCTCCCATAGTATATAATGTTTCAAAGATGGGAACTCAAATGTAAGGGTATCCCATCCAGTGACAAAGAGGTCATAGTCTCCATGTATGCTAACCTTATGAGGCCAATTATTTTGTTCAACGTCCCCCTTCGACATCTATCTCACAAAGCAGATGCAGCAGCTGGAGAGACCACAAAGGTTCCTCACTGGGAGAATGCAGAACCACAAGCACCCACCCTACACAGATAGGCTAACAGCACTGTCCCTCTACTCAGTTCCATAGGGACTCTGCAGAAGTGACCCCTGTCTGGCATACAAAGCAATCCAGTCCCTGCCTTGATGGACTGTTGCACATCTGGAAGTTAAGTACCACACGATCAACCTGTATGCACAGCATCAACCTGGTCTGTGATATCAATAGGGCTTGTTGGTGTGATAGATATGTGTCCTACACACTCCCCCATGTGGAATACACTCCCTGTCCACATCAAGCCAAGTGACTCATTACACCTAGTGAAGTGCTCCCTGTATACATGCATAAGAAACAGAAAATACAGTCCTGTGATTCAACCTGTGTCCCTGCTGGACAGGGGATCTGGGTGCTGACATGTCTTAACATGGGCTACACTCTCATCTGTCAGGTTTATAAGAGCTTCAGGGTTAATAGCCTACTAACCTAATATCAACCTATCAAACTATACACAAATGTCTGTCAGTGGTTTACCACATTTCTCTGTACTGCTCTGCCACTGACATACCTGGAAATCACAGTGCTATGTGGAATATACCACACATATACTGAACATCTCTGCTGAGTAGAATGTACTCTGTACCCACACCCATACCTCTCAACCTCTTACAGCAAAGACATCTGGACAAGATCATAAATAAAAGTGGGACAAAAGACCAATGATAGGCATGTGCTTTAAATATTGCTCTTACAAACTTAGAAAGTTGGTAGAGTAACATGTTTTCCATTAGCAGGAATTATCTGAAGGTTATGAAGTCTGAAACACAAATGTCTGTCATTATTTTCAAACTTCAGTCTTTAATTATTTGTCACTAACTTGCCAGAAAACCACAAGTTTATGTAAAATGGACAAAAATTAGACAAACATCTGGACAATCTGCAAAAAACTGTACGGTTGAGGGGTATGTGGGCCACACTAGGATATGACTTTTCAGGTAAGAAGAATACCACACAAGCAGGAGATCCCCAGCCAGTATATCACCAAGGTTCTGGACTGTTTACACAGCTTTAACAGTCAATCGGCTGTAGCCACACCTCTCAAATGATCGGATTGAGCAAGAATGTCTATAGTTTGTCTCATAATATTGGTCTGTATATCATACATCTTGTATTTCTCTGGTAAATTACAGTGATGATCTGAGAACTTCTGTCAGTAGGTAATGGCAATACATTTCAGTGTCAGAAAATGTCTGCTAAAACAAACCCTGTAACTCTAGCAACTTCCTTTTTACTTTTAAGAGGTATGGCTGTAGCACACAAAAGCCCAGACTGGAGTACAACCATCTCTGGAATGGAGTCCCACTCTTACTATAGAAAATCATACTGGGCATGCTCCTAAACTTAGAGAATTACAGCCTATGTCAGAACCCACATCGGACTATATAACTGTATTGTGCATATATATCTTTGCATACAGACAGCTATGTACACCTTAACAGTCTTTACACACACCAATCAGACAGTACTAGCCTCAGCTAGCTGTAGGTGGCCCATATGTGATATATCTGCATCTGTTGAGTGTGATACACAGACATATATATGGTCAACATATAACAATATGTCAAGCATACAGACACATAGAAATGGGGAAGAGAGAGACAGAGAGAGAGAGAGAGAGAGAGAGAGAGAGAGAGAGAGACACAGGGAGATGCACACAGAGAGTGAGTCATATATAGGGATACCCTGAATGGCATAGAGTGATGTCCTGCTGAGGACAGTGGCATGCCGGTTGTAACCAGTCACACATGCTAGCATGAAGGTGAGATCCACTGTGTAATAGTACTGAGGTGGGGGTTGTAATTTCACATCACCTGCCTTTGTGTGTCTGTGTGTGTGTGTGTGTGTGTGTGTGTGTGTGTGTCTATAAGTTTAAGTGTTAAGAGGCCTTTCCCATGCAGTACACTTCTCATTGCCCTACTTTACAAGATCTGCCGATGTCATTCACCTTAGAAGTACCTTTGGACACTTGCCAGCCCTATAAGCTCTGTGGCATGTGTGATAACTGTGTAACGCTATAGTAAAAATGATTAGATAAATAGGGAGGTTCTAATCTCAGTCCTGGCAAATGTAAGTTTGTGTTTGTAGGTGAAATTTTAGGCCATTCCCACCCAGTACACTTCCCAGTGCCCTACTTTAGCAGTCCTGCTGATGTCATTCCCTTTAGAAGTACCTTTAGACAGCCCTCAGCCTATAAGCTCTGTGGCACATGCAATAACTACGTAACTATATAGTACAAATAATTAAATAGGCAGAGGTTCTATTTTTAGTTACGACAAATGTGGGTATGCGTAAAAGTGTTTGCAAGTGTGTATGTTTGTAGGATAAAGTATTTTGAAGACTTTCCCACTAAGTACACTTCCCAGTGCCCTACTTTAGTAGTCCTGCTGATGTCATTCCCCTTAGAAATACCTGTGGACAACCCTCAGCCCTATAAGCTCTGTGGTACATGCAATAACTTTGTAACATTATAGTACAAACAACTAGATAAGTGGAGGTTCTACTCTCAGTTTTGGCAAGTGTGTGTGTGTGTGTGTGTGTGTGTGTGTGTGTGTGTGTGTGTGTGTGTGTGTGTGTGTGTGTGTAAAGGTGTTTGTATGTTTGCAGATAAAGTATTTTGAGGACTTTCCCACCCAACAGCTCAGATGGTGTAGAGGTATGTTACTGTGATTATAGTGCACAGGGTCCTGGGTTCCAGACTTGGAAGTGATGACACTTTACATAAGCTCAGTGGTACATATAAGTACGTAGCACTATAGTGTATGCATCTGGATAGGTAGGGATTCTAATCCCAACAATGGCAACACTGTGAGTGTGTGTATGTAAGTACATATACCAGTGCCCTACCTTAGCAGTCCTGCTGATGTCATTCCCCTTAGCACGTGCAATAACTGCTAAGAGTATAGTACAAATAACTAGATAGGCAGGGGTTCTATTCTCAGTTCTAGCAAGTGTGTGTGTGTGTGTGTGTGTGTGTGTGTGTGTGTGTGTGTGTGTGTGTGTGTGTGTGTGTGTGTGTGTGTGTGTGTGTGTGAAGGTATTTGTAAGTGTGTATGTTTATAGGATAAAGTATTTTGAGGACTTTCCCACACAGTACACGTCACAGTGCCATACTTTAGCAGTCCTGCTGATGTCATTCCCCTTGGAAATACATTTGTATAGTGCTCAGCCCTATAAGCTCAGTGGCGGGTGCAATAACTACACAGCAGTATAGTACAAATAACTAAATAGGCAGGGATTCTATTCTCAGTTAGGGAAAATGTGTGTGTAAAGGTGTTTATAAGTGTGTATGCTTGTAGGATAAAGTGTTTTGAGGACTTTCCCACCAATACACTTCTTAGTGCCCTACTTTAACAGTCCTGCTGATGTCATTCTCCTTAGAAATACCTTTGGACAACCCTCACCCCTATAAGCTCTGTGGCATGTGCAATACCAACATGACAGTGTAGTACAAATAACTACGTAGGTGGGGGTTCTATTCTCAATTCTGGCAAATTTGTGTATGTAAAAGTGTGTGTAAGTGTGTGTGTATGTAGGATAAAGTATTCTGAGGACTTTCCCACCCACAAGACTTCCCATTGCCCTACTTTAGAAGTCCTGCTGATGTCATTCCCATTAGAAGTACTTTTGCACAGTCCTCAGTCTTATAAGCTCTGTGGCATGTGCAATAACTACGTAACAGTAAAGTGCAAATAACTAGATAGGCAGGGATTCTATTCTCAGTATTGGCAAATGTATGTGTGGAAAGGTGTTTGTAAGTGTGCATGTTTGTAGGATAAAGTATTTTGAGGCCTTTCCCACCCAGTACACTTCCCAGTGTCATACTTTACAAGGGCTGTTGATGTAATTCACCTTAGAAGTACCTTGGGACATTGTTAAATACTAAAAGCTCCATGGTGCATGTGGTAACTGTGTAGCAATGTAGTACACATAACTAGATAGGTAGTATCTAAACTCAATGCTGGAAACTGTGATACTATGTGTGTTTGGGTGAGAATCATATCTTCTGGGGGTGTGGGTTATACCATTTTGAGGCATGTACCACCCAGTGCACTTCCCATTGCCCTACTTTACAAGACCTGCTGATGTCATTCAACTTAGAAGTACATGCATACACTCTTTAGCCCTCTAAGCTCTGTGGTATGTGCAATAACTGTGTAATACTACAGTACAAATAATTAGATAGGTACGGGTTATAATCTCAATACTGACAACTATAGTAGTGTGAGTGAAGCATATCTCCTGTGGCTGTTGTGTGTGTAGGTTATACCATTTTAAGACCTGTTGACCCCCTCCCCATGGCATTACTTTAAAGAACCGATTAATGGCATCTGCCTCACATGCACCATGTTAAATTATACAGCCCATACCAATCATCCGTACAGATGTATACGGAATATCCAGATGTTTGCCACCTATATGTGGTTTGTGTCCCCTAACAATGGGCATTTATGTGATATCATTGCCAAATATGTCACAGTTACCATAGTGGCAGACATGCCAGCATCAGCCATTGTACCTGACTGAAACATCATGCTGATACAAAGTCTGTTACTCACTTGTCCAGGTTTGTAGGAGCAATAGATGAGACCAGTCACTATTTCTGGTGGTATATCCCACTATCCATGAAGGCATTCCCAAGATTATGTGTTGTAAGAGCTAATGAGTTATGTCCCAAGCATATAACCCATATGGAGCATGTAATGTGTATGTAGCACTAGAGTACATACAAGTGGATACATAGGGTTACTAATCTGTCTATTGGCAACTGTGTTTGTGTTTCTGTATGCACATCCCCTGTGGCTGTCTTTACTGTGTGCATACGGTGACTATACCATTTTGTGTGCCTCTACCACCCTGTGAACTCCCCCATCGGCAACCTAGTTTCAGCCCATACAGATGTCATCCACCTTACAAGCACAGTTAAACAGTTTCTAACACAAAGGCATTGTGGTGCATGCAATGGTTGTATCACTGTGTATTGTAGATAAATAAGTAGGTCATCTAATCTGAGAAGTGTCAACCCTATGTGCATGTGTGTTTCAATGCATGTCCCCATGCATCAATGTGTGTGTGTGTGTGTGTGTGTGTGTGTGTGTGTGTGTGTGTGTGTGTGTGTGTGTGTGTGTGTGTGTGTGTGTGTGTATGTGTGTCAGATGGCTCTACCATGTTAAGGGCCTGAACCCACCACTGGCAATTATAACAGCCCCTGCAATTGTCACCCACTTGAATAGTAGTGGCAGTCACTGCAACACTACATTACCTCTGTGGTATTTGTCTGAAGTATCTAGCACTATCATTTGTAAGATGGGGCAGGTAGTGGCTGTGCACAGCCCTTCAATAGCTGCCCCATGTACAGGACTTTGACTGTGTGTGCACTACCAGCACAAGAGGCCAGACTTGAATATGAGATAGCAGACACACATGCTGTCGATTGTCAGGTTAGACTAACACAGGCTGAGCTGTGTCAGGAATACATACCCAAAACCTGTCATGCACAGTACCATGCATACCCTCATCAACTGCATCAAGGTTGAGTGGATGAGAAAGAAATGTCAGGGGCAACAGGTGCTGATAGGTGAATCTGTTGCAGTTAAAGTAATGGCTAAGCTTGTGATGGACCTAGTGCCAGTACTCAAGTAACCTCCTCTGTATGTATGAGCCTGTGGTACTACAGAACACCCAGTTTACATGTATGAAGGCTAGCTGGCTGTGTCAAGGGGTATGTATGCAAGGTCACACTGTCTGACCCAATTGTCCCTCACACACTGTTGCATGCATACATACCTGGTAAACATGTACAAATACATCTGTACCTGTGTTTCCACTCTGCCATACTCATCATTGCTAATGTCAGCAGGCCCACAGCCTGCAGACACACAGACACCTGGAACACAAACAGAATACAGTATGTGAGACTACAGTCAGTCAGCAGTACTAACAGCAATAATGCATCATGGCTAAAAAGGTACAGACACTTCGATGTCTACCCATAACTATTGCCAGCAGACAGCACCTTACACAGCATTACATTACTACACTGCACTATATTCATCCTGTGCATCAGACCAATATTAGCTTGTTGATGGAATGGGTAACAGGGATGTGGCACAGATATCATCACATGCACAGGGTGTGTTGTGGGTTTAAAACACCAGTGGCCAGCATAAAGAGTACATCAAGCACTTGTAAATAAAAATCAAGTATAATTTACATGAAATACTTTATTTAGACTGGTTTCAGCTACCCAGCCTTCTTCAGTGAAAAAGCATTACAAAATAAATGCATAATGAAACTATATATACACACCCCCAACAAATAACAGGCAATGTCCAACCCAGAAATAGCAAGTACATAGAATATGTATATAAAACAATGAATGTAAGTTAGAAATTTATGTCAATAATACATATACATATGTAAGTAAAATACATATGAACAAGTTATTTTATACATATATAAACATACAAGCAAACTGCATACATATATATATATATATATATATATATATATATATATATATATACACACACACACACACACACACACACACACACACACACACACACACACACACACACAAAATGTAATATATATAAAAATATATACACATATATAAAACACAACAGAAAATAGCACAATGGTCTGTGGTGTCTTTCATAAGTGGTCATTGAGTCCTAGGGAAAAAAGCGCTCCTAAATTAATGATCCAATATTTTTCTTTGTGATTAAGGATAGCATGCCAGCCTTGTTGGTTACTCCTGTCTCCAATAATTCTATCTATTACCATAAACCTGAAATCAGCATTGGCATGTTTGATACTATGTCTGTATAGAGCATTCATCTCCCTTTTATTTTGGATATCACTTCTGTGCTCCGACATCCTAATTATCAATGAGCGAGAAGTTTGGCCCACATAAAAAGCAGAACATTTACATGTGGCCAAATATACTATCCAGCTGCTGGCGCAATTGCCAATGACCCTGAGATCATATACCCTACTGGTGTTTGCACTAGTAAATTGTTTTAATTTACTCAGAAATTGGCATGACCCACAATGTCCACAAGGGAAATTCCCAATAATTGATCCCCAGTCATGGTCATTTGTTTGTATATTGCTCCCCCACTCTCCTTATGCTTATAGTGCGAAAAATGAACACCTAAAGTTCTTCCACATCTTCAAGAGGGCTATAGAGGTACTCTGCTAGACATGGGGTGGGAGTGCATTTTACAGAAAGTGTATTGTTTAGGACGCAAATATATCCTGCCAACAAGTACTATTCATGTTACAGACCAGGTGAGGGCCTTGTGTGTGAGTTGCATGAGTGGGGTTTGTCTTACAGATATGCAGAAACACCATCAAGGCTGGTTTGGAAATGGCGTTGTATACCAGACACAGGTCACCTATGATCAGTCTGTATAAGACTGAGTAGAGGGGCTGGACTTTCAGCCTATCTGTAGAGGATAGGTGTTGCAGACCCTGGATTTTCCTGGTCAGAAAATTCTGTGGTCTCTACAGCTGCTGCATTTACTTGGCAAGGTACATGCCAGAGGAGCTATTGTACTCGGTAATGGGTCTGATAAGGGTAGAGTACAGGGATGTTATGGCCTCCTGGTTCCTGGATGACATATCCTTATTTGTGAGGTGGGCCATATAGACAGCCTTCTGTACAATGGTCCCAACATGGTGGGAAACTGTCAGGTTGCCATCAACCTTTGTGCACAAGTCGCCTCACACCTGATTGCATGCTCAATACATTGTTATTACTGTCATAATTAGTGTGAATGACATCTACCACAACAGGGAAAGTGATGCATTTCCTGGCATTCAGTTTGAGGCAATGCTTCTGGCACCAGTCATAAATTTGGATAAGGGCCTCTTGGAGAATGCTCACATCAGTAGGAGAATGTAAGACAGTGGCCAGCTTGCTCATCTGTAAACCTGGTCAGCCACAGACCACCGGTTTTGTCTTGAACCTCAGAAACATATATCTCAAAAAGTGGAGGCCCCTAGACCAATACTTGGGGTACACCACTCCTTAAGGGTGTACTACTGGAGGTGGCTTCCACTAATCTGACCAAGTGGGTACTATCATTGAGCCAGTTTACTACCTATCTGGTAACATACAGGTTGATGCCTAGCTGTGTAGGCTTATGTATCATGACTTGACTGGGGATTATTGTCAGAGGCTTTGGCTAGGTAAAGGTAGGCAGTGTGCACCATCTTCCCCTTGTCCATGGTTTATTGACTGCTTCAGAGAGGTCAGCTAGGTTTAACAGGCCTGATCTCCCTTTGACAATACCACACTGTGTGAGCTCAAGCATTTTGAGGTTGTTGATGTCCCTGTTTATAAGGTCCTTGATAATGCCTTCTATGCCCTTGCAGGTCAGGCTAGTTAGGCTTATGTACATATGATTGGCTGGGTCAGTGGATTGCTCCACTTTTAGAGGGATGACAGTGGCTGTCCTCCATGCAGATGGGATGGCACTGGTGCCCAGGCTTTGGTTGAATACAGTGTGTAATGGAGCTGAGATCTCATGCCTGAGTTCATGTAGGATGCAGCCAAGGATGGTGTCAGGCCCCATGGAAACTTCAGTTTGTTGCCTTTGAGATGAGGGGAGGGAGTAGGTGCTGTGCATGTCCTTGTTTACTGATGGGGGACAGGGGGTGAGGTTTTCACTTAACCTGTCTGCAGCAGGTTGGCTATATATATGTTGTATGTGTATGTGGTATTACTGACCACCACTACAGAGCAGATCTGGGTGTTGCCTCTGAGGCTGCAGACATATGTGAGGAAGGCCGTGTGATTGGCCTTGGTGGATATATCCAATTTGCACTCAAAGTTAGCCTTAGGGTAATTCACCTGTGACCTTATGTACTTATTCAGACAAAGGTGAGATTACTTCCAATTTGGCACCTGCTCCTATTTGGCCCTGTCCAGCAAATATTTCCACCTATTATGGAGTGCGAGTATTGCTGTTGTCCACCACAGAGGTTTACTCTACCTTGAGGGAAATGATTTTGTCCTATCAGGTATTTACTGAGTCCATAGAGCTATGTAGGTGCTCATATAGTATTTTGGTGTGGGCTTGGACATTACTGCTAGTTCAAACTGATGGGAGGGTGGCTGTGAAGCTACTTATACCTGATCTGAGGAGATGTATAGTCAGTTTTGGAAAAGTGTTTTTTTGTTTGACCCTAAAAGGGGGTGGGCAGAGGAGATGGTGACCTCAAAAGTGATGGCTTTATGGTCAGATCTTACCAAGGAGGATGACACAGTAGGAGTGCTACAGTGGCTACTCATGTTGGTTATGACCAGGTACAGGATATTTCCACCTGTCATAGGGGTGTCGACCAGCTGATCCAATGCATAGGAACTGACAATGTAGAGGAATCTCTGTGCCTTCATGTTCAAGTAGAATAGGTCATGCACACTATGGTTGAGTAGTTAAAGTCACCCAGGATGAGGGTAGAGGGTTGAATATTCACAGATTCAAGTAAGTCCAGATAGGAGTAGTGAGTGTCCTGAGTCATGGTTGGAGGTCTGTAGCTAGCTATGATTTGAATAGATGTTTTGTCAACAGTTAACTGCACTTGGGATATCTCCCATGCATCATACTGTTTGACCAGCCTGCATGTGTGTATGTGTATGATAACATTCAAAACTCCACCTCCTTTGGCTTTGTAGCCATCCATTTGTGGTCTGAAAGTATAGTAGGATGAGTAAATTGGCAAGGTTAGTGTGCTCTCCACAGCTTCAAACCAGGTTTCAGTGACTGCACAAATGTCAGCATCCTCCAGGACAAGGAATGCTTGCAATGACTTTAGTTTCATGCTAAGACTCCTAGCATATATGAACATGACCTTTAGATTTCATTTATAATACACGTTCATGCTGGTAATGTTCTGCTCATGACTTTGCCTACAAAAGGCACTATGGGGAAGGCAAGTGTCTTTGCCAGAAGCCTAAAGCCCAGGGGAGGCAGACGAAGGCCATTTTTGCAAAGCTTTGTGGTCTGTGAATCATGTACTGTAATGTGACTGAGACAGCAGGGATTCTAGGCTCTTAATGTGATTGCATCTCTCACATATTGTGTTCCCATGTGGTAGCAGCACAGAGTTGTCTGTGTATATAAGACAGTGGCTGCACTGTGTCAGGATGCCCATATCAACCAGACTAGTATGATAAAGTACAGGAAAGCACAGGAAATTGTCCATACATGGTTATCAGCATCTGTGGAAGAGAGGTCAGGGATAGTAGAGAGGGCACTATCTGAGGATAGCACCTTTAGGTGTGAGTATGGCTGGATAACAAGTCAGTACCTGAAGGTGAGGGCCTCACTCACACAGGAGTGCAGGAAAGGGAAAGAAATGCAACTGAGATACCTCTCAAAGTGTTAAAACTGCACAGAAGCACAAAGCCATGCACATGCTGGGTTTAAATACCATGACAACGAAGGTAAAATAGAAACACTGGGAGTGACCAATCAACCCTTGTCCCTGAGCTCTTAGCTCAATATCCTTTGGCAGACCAGTGCCAACCAGTTCACCAACTCCCAGTAATTGCAGGAAGGCCCTGGTCAACACGTCCAACCCAGAATTGATGGACATGCTCCACCTAAAGAAAACCTTATCCCCTCGAGCCACATGCTCTAGGGATCTAAGCCTCACCACAACAATAAATAGGACGTGCTGGAGGGACAGATTCCTGTCCCAGAGACTTCCCATGTTTTGGAACAAGATTCCAATCTACATTATGCAGAGCTCCTCGCTAACACTCTTCAAAAGAAACCTTGACGAGTGGATGGGAAACAGAAAGTTTACCCCGGGGATCACTTCAGTGACTCTGCTGGACAGAGGCACAGGGAACTAATCTAAGGGGGCGGCGAAAGCCAACACATTCTGGCTAGGCTTATAAATGCCTTTGGGCAGATAGCCTAGTACCTGCCTATGAACCTATGAACCTATGAACCTAGATGGAGTAGCAGGAAACACAAGACTTACACAAACAGATGTGACTGCAGCAAAGTCTGTAACCAGACTATGCTAAAGATATTTAGACTCTTTTTAGGTCAATGTAACACAAGTGAACAGATACACACTTAAATATGATGATAGCAAACAAGAGAAAACAAATTTAAATGGATTAACCAGTTAACCAATAGTAAAGCTCAGAAGAGAGCCCTGTTCCAGCACTCTTCAGTCACACAACTTCTAACTGCACATGCCTGCCACTAGGGTGCAGGGGAACCCTCTGCAAAAAAGATTACCTGGATTGCTGTTCAGGTTATAGAAACAAAGCTATATTCAGCAGGTCAGGATGTAGTGTATGCTACAGCAATCTAGGCGCACCAATGTTAGAAAAAAACATTTCAAATGACCAGTCACAATGCGCCTTTAACAAGCAAGTTGTAGCTCAGAAGGGCATAATGTAGCCTCCCCTCCCACAACAATGCAGACCACAAACCTACTTCATGTAAAACAACTGGCCTGAAACCCATGTGCATAAATGCATAGCCTTAGCATAACATAATTACATCAGGCTACTGACAAGCAGTAATAAATGCAGCAGAATAAGTGCAATTGAGTCATTGTAAAAACAGGCTGCAAATTGAAGTAATACAGTTGGAATAGACAGAAGTACAATAACATGTTTTTTTATTTATAGGTTATGTGGGAAGGTATGGAACACGATATTGTCTGGTTGAGAAACAAAGGGGGGGGTTGGTCGGGGGGGTAGGCTGGGTCCTCCCTAATGATATCTGTCTACTCAGTAGGATAAGTTGAGGAGATACAACTGGGAGGTGTGTTCAAAATGAGATTTTTAGTAGGGGTAGCCAAATCATATGCCAACAAATATTTGAACACAACAAGGGGAACTCTTACTATTCCAACACAACAGCAAATTTGTAACAAAACAAATACAATACCAGAATAAGATACAAAATAGATGTGACCAAAGCTTAACTAAAGAGCTTCAAATCAACATTAAATGCAGAGATGACTGATACTCAGAGCACTGCACAACACAGAAACACTTCAGCTAACTACAGATATTTGTAATTAAGAGAGCAATGCTGTGCCTCAGCTACGCACACTACTTAATTGCTGCTATTCATGTTTCAAAAGAATTCTTTGGTAACCTTTGTTAACAGACCCTAGCCAAGAACTCTTAAAAGTACAACAGAACAGAATACATCTAACCAAACAAACGTAATACTACAATAACATACAAAATACAAGTCATCAAAGCTTAAAATACTGAGCTTCAAATCTAAATTACATGCAGAGATGACTGATACTCAGAGCAATGCAGACCACACAAACATCAGACAGATATACTATATTGCCATATATATGTAAACAATGTCACATTTGCCTAGTTCCTATAAAACATGCAAAGCTGTTTGTGTGTGACAGGTCTGAAAGTAATAAATCCACATTAGTGCTGCATTATCTCATATTACATCACTGTTTCTCACCTGCCTCATTTTCACAGGCTAACAGCACAGGCTAACAGCAAATAACATACTTCTCTGTTTCAGGTGTACATATCTGTCTGATGTGTGAAGTCATAACACAGTTAAACACTTTTCCAGTTTCAACTTAGCAATTATAATCAACCTAGTAATTATTTATATCTTAAGGCAATGCAACAACCTGAAGCTGTAGGTATGTATGTCTGTTTGATACACTGGAACTAAGATAACACATTTGTAAAACAAGTACAGCGTATTTACTTGACATTTTTCAACTCATGTCTGTATGTTTGAGGCTTCCAGCTTCTACTATTAATACATATATGTGCACAGGTAATACTTGATATACATTTCTGTTCTTTGTCAGTATGGCATGCTGTGTTGACACTCTTGCAGCTCAGTCATACCTCTCAACCTGTTAGAGCAAGACATCTGGACAAAGGCACACATAACTGGGGGGCAATGGCCAGAAAATAGTGACACTATAAATTTAGCTGTAACACAGTTGCTAGCAAAGTAGGTTTTGTATTCACAGGAATACTCTGAAGGATGTGAAATTTGACATTCAAATGTATGCTATTATGTTATGACTTCAGTCTTTACTGATTTGCCAGTGATTTGCCAGACAAAACACAACTGTATGAGGCATTGACTACAAATATGAGGCAAACATGTGGTCAATCTGCAAAACTCTGGGCAGTTAAAAGGTATGAGCTCAGTATATAATATACAGTTCAACACACACTCCTGTGCCAGTTGGTTACTATGCGCATACTCTATATATGTCTCTTACATTTGTAAGACAAGCATATGTATCATAGTAGCATGCACAGGTGACATATGAATATGGACAACATTCCAGGTAGCTGGCCTGGCAGTGTCATAGTCAGTATTAGACAATGGACACTCCAGTAGTAGTCATATGTGAGCTGACCTTTGCTGGGGTGAGTCAGGGGCCAGAGCTGTGATCTATGTCACTGCAGACAGAGCCAGCATGAATGGCCATAGGGGCTGGACAGCAACATGTCAGTCCAGCAAATCTTGTTGAGACCTATTGTTTAACTTCCTATTTCACATTATTGCATCCCCATGCTGCATTCCATTACATGCTTAATTGATTGACATACCTGTTATAGTGCTGAAGAGTTTTCTCAGAATAATGCAAATGTTTAGGTTTGTGTAGTTGCAGTCTGTCTTTGTGTAGAAAGGTTCAGAACTGTTTTGCATAGGCAGCAGCTTGCCTTTTGTAAATAATGCTCATGAGCAGGTGATGACCTGTGCACCAATTGGTGTCTCCCACATGATAATTTCATCCAGAACAGCTGTGTTGTCTTTTCATTAGCCAATGCTATAGCAACACAGTGCTATAATTAAGTCCTTTATGTGGGTCCTGCCCCTTTTCCTTGCCTGTGATGAGGACATTATGGAGGTGTGGGAGCTTTAGCTTCACAGAAGGTAGGTGGAAATACCTGTTAGAACAAGAAATGTGGAGAAAGCCCAACAAAATGGGGGACAAAGTTTCTGAATTACTGGCAGGTTGTAAATATTGCTGTTATACAGTTGGAAGATTACTAGATTAACAGGATTTGTCTGGACATGCATTTTCTGCATGATTTGAAGTCTGACAGTGATATGTATATGACATACCTCTCAACTGTTCAGATTTCTCCAGAATGACCAGAGGTTTGCCTCTTACGTTCGGTCTGTTCCTCAGACAATTTCTGTTTTTGACAAATCAGTAGGATAATGTGAGGATTGAAGTCACTAAATGATGCCATCCATTTGTGTTTCAGACTTCATATCCTTCAGACAAGTTATGTTACAACAAACCCTGTAACACCAGCTACTTTCTAGGTTTATAACACCATTATTTAAGATATGCCCCTATTTTTGGCTCTCTATCCCCAAGTATGTCAGGCTTTGTCCATATGGCTTGCAATAAGAGGTTCAGAGGTGTGGTATATTATTATTTAGTGACTTCACTCCTGATATTATCCCAGTGATTTAGCAGAATCTCAGAAATGTTATGAGGCAGTGTCCATAAATATGGTCCCACACCCTGAACATTCTGTGGAAATCTGTACATTTGAGAGTTATGTATGTCTGGCCATTGGTAGACTGTCAAGAGTGTGTAGTAGTGTAGTGTGTAAATGTTTGTTGGGCTGAGTAGGGAGAGGGACAGATGTGAGTATCATCGATCCTTTTCTATCTGACTGTGCATGCTGCTACAGTTGCTGGTGGTCTATCAGCTGTATATGTTTGTAGGGCAAACTGCAAAATGTCCTGTAACACCTCAGGATTCCAAGAAAACTGTGACTTGGGGCAGTACATGTAGGAGAAGTGTGTGACTTGCAATCAGGATTTGTTTGTTCAAACAGTCATTATACTCTAGAGTTCAGTTGGCTTACTGGTATGTTGCTGTGACTGTGGTGCAAATGGTTGTGGTTAGACAATTTCTTACCGGTGTCTGTTTTTCCCTACAGTTACATTCCTGTAGTGTATGATATATTTGCGAATGCATGAGTAATTCCCCAGAGCTGATTTGGGATAGTATTGTTTTGATCTGTAGTTCAGAAGGTGCTGGGTAAAATGGTTGGCAGCTCTCAATGTTTTTCCCTTCTGTTACATAACTGCAGTCATACCTCTGCACTGTCAAGATTTCTATAGACTGTCCAGATGTGTGGATCATATTTTTGGTCTGCACCCCATAAGTGTTGTAGATTTCTGACAAATCACTGGGACGATGTGAGCATTCACATCACTAAATTATGACAATCATTTGTGTTTCAGACCTAAAATCTATCAGAAAATATATGTTAAAATAAACTTTGATATTCTAACAACCTTCTAAGCTTATAACATCCATATTTCAAACATGTCCCTATTGTATGGCCTTTATCCCCCCACTTTGTTAGACTTTGTGGCGATGTCTTGCACTAAGAGGTTGAGTTCATATATATATATATATATATATATATATATATATATATATATATATATATATATATATATATATATATATATATATATATATATATATATATATATATATATATATATATATATATATATATATATATATAAAACATTACTAATTCCACAGGTGTTTCCCTAATGTTAGTTGACCATCCAGCATTATATATTTACTGAAGCATTACTAATTCTCACAGCTAATGTGGACTAGTGGCACCTGCTGTGACTGGAGTGTACAGGGTTCTGTATTTAAGGCTTGCCAGGGATGTGTCTTCTTCCTCTTATGTTAAATGACTGTAATGCATGATATGTTTGTAAAAGCATTGCAAGTTGGTGTAGTGCTACTTTGCTGTGATTGTAGGGCACAGCATCCTGGGTTCAAGAGTTGGTAGTGATGCCTTTTTTTCACTAATGTTACATGACAATAATGCATGATATGTTTGTAAAAGCATTGTAAATTCCCACAGCTCAGATGGTGTAGCAGTATGTTGCTGAGATTGTAGTGCACAGGGTCCTGGTTCAAGACTTGGCAGGGCTGATTATTTTGCAGCTGGGCTGATTGAGGCAGAGTGATTAAAGCACTTTTAAGCAGTTGTAAGTGGGCTTTCATTGTTTTGTATGAAGCTAAGTGATGCTTAGAGATGTTTAAGTTCCCTTAGCTTTGCTTAGTGGCCCTTATTCCTGCTTAAACCTGTGCTAATTTTAAATAAAGAAAAGAAAAAAGGGTGATTGGAAAGTGGTGAAATGGGGACAAGCAGGGGGTAAAATATTAGGAAAAGCAGCTAGGCATGTGCAGGATGGGTGTAGGAAAGGACCATAGCTCTACATTTCTTCTACAGCAGCAGCTGTTACTGATGTGCAAAATTTGGAATTTACAGCCTCACACCCCACAGAGAGGGGTGTTGGCAACATACATTTGTAGAGTAATTTGAGTGTAGATTGATTTATGTCACTGGACATGGGGACAAAATGTAGAGCTATGTATGGGGCAATGATTTTTTTTATTAAGGTGAGAATGGGAGGTTGGGGAAGGGTGCAGGTATGTGTGGGGAGGATGGTTGGGTAAGATAGGTTGCATTTGCAGACAGAAAAGACACACAAGAAAGCAGACAGGGGTGGTATATGACACATGAGGGGGTAAACACCTTGGATGGGGAGGATAGTTGGGAATCAGAGGCCCACGAGCCCCCAAATGGATACAGTGGGATTGAGTTCCCCACCCATGGGCTGTCACCACTGCACCTTCATGGCCCTAAAGGTGGCTGTGCTTGGGGCTGGACAACAGGGGTAGGCTGCCCCTCCAGGTGCACCAGGCGGTCCTCCATCTGGCACAGCTGTCCATCTAACTCAAAGTGGATGACACTGTGCACCATACTTCGGAATGGCTGGTAATGGGCTCCTCTCAATGCCTATGCCCAGAGGAGGACAGGCCCCATCCCCTGAGGTGGTTCCACCCGAAGGCGGTGCAGGACCAGCGGAGGAGGAATTTCCAGGTTGGGTCCCAGAAGTGCTGGGACCCAGTGCCAGGGCATGATGAAGTGTGACAGAGCGATCCACTGGGATTTGTCTTCCCAAACGTGCTATGGTCTTGAGGTTTTCCAAGATATATTGGTTAGTCATGAAAAAGACATTTCAAAATTAGTTATAACAGCATGCATGGGTGTTCCAATTAACCCAAAACAACAGATTTGAAACAGCTGCATAGCAAACAAAACACATGCATAAATGGAACAACAGTAAGCCTTGTAGCAGCATGCCAGTTACATTGAAGGCAACAGGCCACCAACAATAGTATTTGAACATGGTATGTTAATATGCAAGCAAACTAAATATGTGAACAATAGTAGAACACAAGTCCCAACAACAGGTTTTAAGAAAAACATACCCGTAGTATATGAATAATAATTACTGATGTAATTGAGGGGTCGGGGGAGCGAAAAAAGTCCATTAACAACTGTATAACCTTCTATTTTTCACAGCAGTACTGCTCAATACTCTACAGGTCTGCCCTCACTTTACGTCTACCTATGGCCCATAGCTTCTGTAGCACATACATACCTGTTAAACTGTCAACCTGGAATGGTATGGAGCAGACTGGGACAACTATGGGTATATTACTAGAGGGGGCTTGTATATATCAGGGACACATATCTGACAAAAGAAGGGGTACCCTGCACTGATGTTTTGTGAGCATTTTACTGGCATACTTCTGAATTCCTATCTGTGTCCAAGGTTATTGGCAGCAGTGACCACTAGCCATGACAGCGTGACACTTGAGAGACATGTATCGGGAAGAGTGCATGGTGTATGTACCTATCCTGCTGTCATTTGCAGGCATGGGGTTGGACAGTGGAACAGTTGTACATGGTATATTAGTATACTTTTCATACAGCTACTACAAACATTTCTTTACCTGTAAGACCTGTGGAGAAAATATCTGTTACCACTATCTGATTTTTCTACAAATATTCAGGATTTCTTGAGTGTGTATGTGCACACATCTCAGTACCGCTCCCTGGATTCAAACCATGTCTGGGTATGCTAAAATGAACAACAAGGGAATTTCTCATCACACTAAGCTACTGGGGAACTGCTGTTTCTTGCTTGACTGATTTCTGCCTAATACACTGTGGGTTAGACAATCTCACCTTGTAGTCCTGAGATTCATGCATGACAGATAGTTAGTGTACTGTGTATTAATCCTTTGAAATAATACAATCTGGAAAGCAAAGGTTAATACAAGGCAATGCTGCAGGGGACACACTATAATACATTGCACATTACTATTCAGGGTTCAGATCGTAATGCATAACAGATTTCATATTTCATGCATATCTCGTTTTACAGCTCCACAGTCTACTGCTTTGCGTAATAGGTGGTTCTCAAAACAGTCTCAGTTAATTAATGCTGTCAAAGCCATATTTGCTGTGAAAACCTGTACACATTTCTATTTCTACAGCAACATACCAGAGTAAACACAACAGTTTGAGGTAAGTCTTTATTTTAGTAATATGATACAGTGCTTTACTACTGCATATCCTGTAGATCAATATTAGTCTGCAAAACTTTATTTATTCAGTAGACGCATGCATTATACCTACTGGCAGTAAACAATATACGCCTTTTTATTTATTGCACTATATACTGCAAGACAGATCTGTACTCACCAGCCTGTTGGCACAGCCTTGACAGTCTGTTGGCATGGGCCTCAACATTGATAGCCCTCTACGCTGCAGCTGTAGGGGGAAAAAACAAGACTATGCATACCTGTCTATCACATACACAGGCTAGAATTTGTTACAGCTTTGGATGGGTTACTTACAAACTACTGGAGCATTCTGCACCCAAGCATCTTGGCTCCACTGGGGCCAAGAGTGCCCCCTTCCTACACTTTAAGTCAGCATAATGATGCCGTACCTGCTCATCAGTTTGGGGGATTCCAGTAGCACTGGTGAGATCACATGCCAGATGGTCCCAGGCCTCCACTTTGTACTGTGAGCCCTGGTACTGGCCCTGCAGCAGTCTATCATGGTGTTCAATGAGGCATTCAGCCATGACCCTGGATTCCAGAATGCCCCAGTGCTGCACCCAAAAATGCACTCCCTCTCCAAAGCCAGACATGGTTCCTGCACAGACCAAACTACAACAGGTTCTAGCTGTATTCCCACTTGTGCAGTTTAAATAAGGCCACATCCCCACCCTTTCCCATCATTGGACCATTTTAAAAATGTTTAGCACGGCTTAGCAGTGCGAAAATCCTCTAAGCTGAATTGAGCAGTGCTTAAAGGGGAAATTGTTGAGCAGTGGTTAGCAGTGTGCAAATCCACATATCTGGGCTGACTGCTGCTTAGAATTAATGTCTAAGCAATGGTCAGACAGGCTGAGCAGAGCTGAGCGCTAAGCATTGCTCAGTTTTCATTTAAGAAAAAGGATCAGAATTGTACATTAAATAATCATTACTGACATATTATTCAGTGTATATGATTTACTTTACATGACATCCCCCTATGTGCTTTCATTACATTATCTAGGGGTGTGACTATACTGTATGAGACATTTGTGTATACATGGGTGATTTCACATATTATACACACTGATACTACCATTTTGAAGCAGCTACACTTCTCTGGTTAAAAATTTCAATTACTACATAATTTAAAATAAAAAAATAATTTTAAAAATGCTTTCCCATGTAAAAATAAAGGGCCTGTCTTGGTACTCAAACCGTGAACTGCTGTATACAAAGCTGGGACTCTAACCACTACACTATCTCACCATTAAGGGTTTTAGTTATGCATTTGTAGTTAGCTCCTATGAGATGTTTAAGCAATGCTTAGTAGAGGGCTATGGTGCACAAATCTGCTCAGCTACACTTAAACTTAACTTAGAACAGAAAAAAATAATAAAATGAATACAAGCACTTTATTTACATGTATTAATACGGGTCTACTTTATACCCTCAAAACATGAAAAACACAAATTTGAATCAAGCGACACATAAAGAGAGAACCGTGGATATGTCAAATGTACTAAAGCGTAAAAATGTAAACCTTGAACCATCATAGTCGGCCAACCCACCACCCACAACACACTACCTACCCAAACACAATAAAAAAAACACATACATACACTAACCAAATCCCTACTTCTAACCCTAAGTTAAAGCATCAAAATCTTACTGCTAACCCTACATTAACCCCACATACACAACTTTCTATGCACTATCCTTAACCCCTCCCTAACCCTAAGGTCCGTAACTACCGCACACTTCCCCTAAGGAGCTATACCCAAACAAACTAAATATTCCACACACATACACTTAACAAAACCCTATACTAAACCTTACATACATTACCTACACAAAACCTTACATACACTACTTAACTATGCACTTACCTTAACCCCTCCTTAACCCTAAGGGCCATAACTATCACACACTTACCTTATGGAGCTATACCGCAGATGGGCCAACTATGTGATTTCGATATGTCCCCTTTCATGGGTTTGTTTGTTCGATGTATTTGCGGTTCACTCTTTCCGTGTCTAACAATTCGGATTTGGGTTTTACTGCTTTTGAGAGCTTAAAGTAGACCCGTATTAATACTAATTGTAATTCATATTTGGCAATGCACTACCTGTCATTCTATCAACTCTCTAAGTCTGTATGGGCAATATCAGAACTATAAACAACAAACAAAGCCCACGCAAAGTACGGCATGGTGTACAGTCCAATAAATGAGTCATTCTAACAAAAAGAGACCAGCACACAACAAACAGCTCATGGGCACAATTTTGTTAATGAGCTCATATACTGATGTACCCAAAGGGTTGTTGTTGTTGTTTGTCTTTCGGCTTTTTCCTGGTAAGGGGTCGCCACAGTGGAACTCCGGTCCACTAATGATTGGCAGTAGATTTTTACAAAACGCCGAGGTGCCAGCTCGACACCCAACCTTCAACGAAGGCACGCCCATTTACGCACGCATGTCTTTCGAACGCTAAATTAAAAAAAAAGCATACCGGTTTTGGCAAATAGCTTTCCTCAATGCAACAAATAATACAAACTCATTTCCATCCACTCTTCTTATACGTGTAATCAACCACAATTAGCACATAATTAATACCTAAAGCTGTTCATTAATTCCAGGTGGGAAAAGTGCACCCAATTTAACAATCCATTTACATTCCTTGTAGTCAAGCAAAGAATGTAAACCAACTTTTGAGATATTGTCAGCCCATATTCTATCAATAATAGTAAAAGTAAATTTAGTAGTCTTATGTTTCATGCTATGTTTGTATAACGCATTAGTGATTCTAGCACATTTGACATCACTCAAATGTTTGAAATTCTAAGTTTAAAAGGACATGATGTTTGTCCTATGTAAAATGCCGGACAAGAACATCGGACTAAATAAACCACCCAGTCAGTAGTACGACAAGAACATTGGACTAAATAAACCAGTCAGTAGTACAAGTCCCATAAACCAAAATGTCATAAACTTGTGAACAGTTAGACGTGGTAAAACTCTTTCTCCTGGGTACATACTTGCAGAAACTGCAATGACCACAGGGAAACATCCATGTGCTGGAAATCAATGTAGTGTTCCTTGTAATTTGTCTGTTACCACCCCACCTACTTTTCTAAAAATTATTGAAATAACCTCCCAACATCCTTCCCTTTCTATAGGCAAATCGACATTTATTATCGATTATCCCTAGAAGCTTATCTTCCATAGTCAACACATCCCAATGAGAATGTACAAACTTCTGGAAAATGCTGAATTAGTCCCATAATTCATTATGAATCTAACTGGTTGATCCCTTCTAGAATTCCTATCTTTATATTGTAATAACTCAGATCTCGGGACTTGTTCCAAAGAATTGAGGGCACTCCTAAATTTCCAACCAATATAATCCCTATGTGTAAATCTATGCACCATATCCTGTGTTTGATGTTCAAATTCTAGTGAAGATGAACAGATTATTTTGAGTCTCATAAACTGAGACTTAGGAATGTTCTCAAAAATATGTCATGGGTGGCAGCTACTGGCATGTAGCATGGTATTAAACTGAGGATGCTTGAGAAAAATCGAAAAGGAAAGGGAACCATCTTCCAACAAAGTAATTTGTACATCCAAAAAGGTCATTACCTTAGGATGATAATTCATGGTAAAGTGATTCCCCCATTTATTTTCATTCAAATATTGTAACAATTCCGGTACTTACGTATTATCGCAACCAGATTTTTGCGGTTGCAAAATGCCCCTACTTGAAAAGGAATGACTGCATGAAATACAGTAAGGCGTGATTGATACTCCGTTTTACATTTCAACGAGGGTGGATTACCTGCAGAAGCAGAAAAAATGTCAAAAATTCTAGGGGTGTTTGGCATGAATCACGCTTCGATTGTCATGGATGCTGCCTTTCTGATGAATGCAAGGTTTGAAGTCGTCAGGTAAGACTCCTTCACAGAAGGAGAACACAGACACAGGACATAACTTTTTGGTAAAGTCATAGTTTCTCAGAAATGTGTACACATTCTTGAAAGCAAGCAGTGCAATGTGAGATTGCCCTAACTAATGGTTTGAAAAAGTGAGGGTGGATTATGGTGACACTAGGTTATGGGTTTCTTTGTCAAGGAAGAAGTCGGCAGTACTGATTTGGTTTGCTTTTGTGATAGTGGCATGGTTGGGGGGGGGATATACTGAACTGATTTCTGATGTCATTACTGCTGTACTGTGTTATGCGAGTCACAGGACAAAAATTATAGAGCTGTGATTCCAACATGAAGGTAATGACCAACACTTCACAGCATTCGCTGGCCCAAAGAAGGAACATCCAGCAGCCAGACTTGCAGGAAGTGACATGGTGCCAGTAAACACCATGAAGAAACCTCAACAGTGTGTTTTGCACTTTGTATTGATAGCAGTCTAGAAATCAACTTGTACTGTTAAAGAAAACACACTACTTTACAGTTTGACAACATTAACAAACATTTTTCATGAGCGGGAACCATCCAGTACTGCCACAAAAATCTGGTTGCGATAATACGTAAGTACCAAAATTCCTTTAAATATTTCACATCTGAGCACCACACCAGCCAACAGTCATCTAAATATCAACGCCATATATCCATTGATTCCAAAAATATGTTATGACTGATGTCAGATATAAGCTAGTCCTCAATATAACCCATGAAAAGATCTGCATAAATGAGGGCAAAAAAGGCCCCATAGCAGTCCCTTTAAGTTGTAAATAACATTGATTGTCAAAATACAGAACATTTTTAGTCAAAACTTGCTCTGTAAGACATAATAAAAAGGTGTTAAATCCAGGGTTATAAGTGGAAGCCCTAGTAAGCCAATATTCAAGGGCCTGTAGACCCACTCAGTGTGGAATATTGGTGTACAATGCAGAAACATCCATAGTAACCATAAGCCATCCCTCTTCCAATAATATTTCTAGAATAATGTTCAGAAATTGAGTAGTGTCCTGAATCCTAGATCGAACATATACCAAAAGGGGCCTGAGATATTTGGTAAGAAAAGTAGAGAGAGGCTCAGTTAAAGACGCCCTCCCTGAAACAATGGGTATTCCTGGAGGTTCCCCCAAATTCTTATGTATTTTGGGTAACATGTAAAAGATCTGCCTAATGGGATTAGCCACCATAAGAAGATACTTAGCCTCTTTAATTAAAATACCCTCATCCAAACCTAGGGAAAGGAAATCATCAATTTCTTTTTTGAAGATGGGTGTGGGATCTACAAACATTTTTTGATGAAACTGGTTTTCAGACAACTGACCCACAACTTCATTATAATACTAGTCCAAATCCCATACAGCTATGGCTCCACCTCTGTCAGTCTGATTGATGACAATTTTCATTCCCTACTAAACCTACCCAAAGCCTGCCTTTGGGCTTGAGTAAGATTATCCCTGACTCTACCTTGAAATGAGTTAAATGAAAAATGTATATCCTTCAGCACCAAATTTTGGAAAAGGGCTACATTTTTATTCATTGGTGGAACAAAAGAGAATGTTCTAAACTTAAAAGAATCAAAATCATATTGTGTTGCAGATGTATCACCAAAATGTATCTTTAAATTTAGTTTTCTACAAAGGGCAACAATGTCCTGGGCAAAAACATGTTCTGACTCCTAATCATAAGGAATAAATCCAATCCTTTTATTCAATAACTCAGATTCAGCACCAGTGAGTATGTGTGATGAAATATTGTATACATTCAAACATTCATTTATTTGTTGAACATCGCTTGCAATAACATTTCCAAACTTGTACCCACCCCGTCGATGTTTCCTCCCACCCCGTCTAACTGTTCTAAAGGAACCTCCACATTACCTTTCTTACTGGGGGGAGACTTGGCCAAAATAGTGCCATCATTTTCCGTATTAGAGGACAACTCATCTGCTGATGTATCCAAAGATACTGTTGATCTTTTGAGGATCAACCATTTTCTCTTCCTCTTTGGATGTGTAGAAGGGGGGGAATTTTTTTAGCAAACTGAACTGACTTCCTATGTTCAAAGGGTTTGCCCAAAGAATAATCTTTCAGATCCAGTTGATATTTTTTAACCATTTTTTGTTTCAACTCTTTTTCATTAGATAACAAGTTAACAGATAATGCTGACAATGATTCAGCATATTCTGTCCCATCCTTAAATGGTTTGGCCTTCTCACAAAGTTGCAAAATATCCTCTATCAACCTTTGGATCCTACGTTCATAAAATACTATCAAAATTTGGACAAACCCCATAGTGGCTGACTGTTGGTCCTCTTGACATTGTTCCAATAGCAAATTATCCATGCCTTTGACAAATGGCTGTATCTTTATCCTTGGGCCCCTAGATGTAATATTTTTATTAAGATAGGCCTTAAATAACCTAAGATGCCAAATGTGTGTCCTTAATTCCATCATATCCCCTGTTAATTTTAAAAAAAGATATCTTTAAATCCAATGGAACCCCTTCACCAATATCTGGGGCCTCATGTGATGTATCTGGCTGTTCAAACACCTTTACATTACATGTATCAGCAGATAACATTTCCAAAATTTTCATCAAATCCATCCTGCTAAATTTATTCCCAAAGGACTAATGCTAATCTAAATATGTCCAAGCCACTAAAAAATCAAAGCACGATATTCTCCCCACACTCTTGGCAAACCAGATAAATGCATCAGATACAAATCAATACAGGAACTTGCATCATAAAAATTCTTTGGCAAAAAACAAGATCCAACAGTTAACATTAGGGACACCTATGCTACTCTCTTGAAATGAAAGAGAAAATAAAAACATTAAATATAAAGATTTATAAGGTGGATAATCCCACTTAAACTGTGTAAATCTCACCATCAGCCACCTTAAAAATCACCCAAACAAGTATTGGCCACATGACTTAATAATGTGTGGGGCGCCATCCAGTTATAGTAACTTACAGTATAAATACTCCAAATTGAGAAGCTGGTAAAGGAGGCTCCAGACCATGGTTGTACAAAACATAAAATAATTTAATAAAAATGAAACAAATCAAGTTCCAGGTGAGTGCTTTCGTGGCCCAAGCCACTTCATCAGACAATACAAAACACTACTCTGCAGAATTTATACTTAGCATTTCAATTAATTATGCTAATCATCTTCCTCCTCTAAATTTAAAGGCACATAGCATAATGAACATAACAGAAAAAGGGGAAAACAGACAATCATGTCTAGGCACTGCCTTCTAGAAAATATTCCTACAAGTACTCATATGTTAAAAAAATCATATAAATACACATATAAACATTTATATGAACATATATATCAACCTGATACAAACAATTCTATCTTATCTAATCATAAAAACTTGTAAGCAATACTTAACAGGCTGTAATGCAACAGAGTAGAGAGCCATATTATAAAGAACCTGAATTAATATAGCCATCACGCACAAACTTACAGACTGATGAATTGGAGTAGAATGTAGGTCTGTCTATATCTAGTAGTACTGGACATTTTTACTTCTCTAAGTCCCTGTTCATCAAAATGGGTTTAATGATAAAAGGGTTTAATGCTAAATTTGATAAATTTGGCATTAAACCCATTTTGATGAACAGCGACTTACAACTTTATAAGTTTGTAAGGTCAATATTTAACATCTATCCCGATTTGTCCTCCTATCATTTTATGCTTTGTCCAGATTTTTTGCTGTAAGAGGTTGAGAGGTATACCCTCCCCCATCATTTGAGGTTTTGTCCAGATTTATTTGCTCTAAGAGGTTGAGAGGTTTGCCTCCCATCATTTTACGTTTTGTCCAGATGTTTTGCTCTAAAAGGTTGAGAGGTATGTCCTCCATCATTTTAGGCTTTGTCCAGATTTTTTGCTCCAAGAGGCTGAGTCATATGGTCAAAGTGCCGTACGGCACTTTTGTAATGCAAGGGGTATGTGACAGCACCTGTCACATGCCCCCTGCATTGCTTCCCATTTAACTTCCTGCGTTCAGTGTCCATGGACACTGAAAGCAGTTAGAAAGTGCTGTATGGCACTTTTACAATGCAGGTGGTGTGTGACAGTACTTGTCACACACTCCCTTCATTGCTTCCTATTTAAATTCCTGCTTTCAGTGTCCGTGGACACTGAAAGCAGTCAGAAAGTGCTGTACAGAACTTTCAGAGTGCAGGGGGCATGTTGGATGTGCAAGCACTACTGAAACATGTCCCCTGCACTCCTTCAGTATTCATGTCCGTACAGCCATTCTCAGTAGCGTGTCTTCATTAATATGTAAAGCATGCTGCTGTTAGGCTATGCGGACACAGACACCATTCCCTCCATGTAGGAATAACACTATTCCTGCATGGAGTTTATTGAATCCTTGGGACAGTCTATTATCTGAGCTTATTTATTTGACATTGAGTAGCTTATCCATACATCACTTGGATAGTTAAACTCCACCATAATGATTGTATCTTATTTGATTTTTACATCCAGGGGTTTATTCAGGAAATTATTTTGCTCTGTGTGGTGCACAGATGTTGTGCTAAAGATTCTTCATAACATAATAATATTATGTTCAGTACCATCATTGTTCATTATTCTATGAGTAATTTGCAACCATCAGATGATGACTTAGTTTTAGGCTGTGATGTATTATCTTATGAAAATTAAGACAGCAACACCTATCTCCTGAGCTTTGCCAAAATGGAAGAAGTTAAACAATGTTTTAGTAATGCTGCAGATACTGATATTATCTAAGTAGAGAACACTGAAAAGTTTGTTCGTCATTCATTTTATTGAGACTTCTTGCATAGCAAATCACCATTTGTTTTTAGCTTATAATTAGAATTATAATAATAATAATTAGTATTAGTATTAGTATTATCATCATCATCATTATCTTTCACATTTCATATTTCTTTTTTATGGAATGTGAAGAGGTCAGAAAAGATACTATGGGGTCAGAAACTTTCCTGTCCAGCACTTATAGTTCTTTGGGAAGGATGTGAAGCAATTCAGAGGCAAAGCACTCTGCCTTTTTACACATGTCATTTCAAAATACCAGGCAGTGAATTCCCTGTCTGTAACATCATGTTCTTACTACTGACTTAACATCACTTTTTGTTATATTTATCTACTGTATAAGCTGATTTTAGAATTTAATTGAGCAGATGTGTTTTTCCTATATGCAAGATTATACCTGATAATCCCACCATTTCATGTTGCATATCAAAGAATGCAGAGCCTTCTTACATTATGCAATACAGCATGAACAGTAAACATGTCATAATTAGCGTTAATCTTTTATAACCCAGTTGAGATATCTCTAATTTTGGCCCATGCAGCCATATTACTCTTACAAGCTCCTTATAGAACACATTGACATATGTGTGTGTTTTGTTCATAGTGAATTAAAATAATACTAACATGCTTCTGGAGTTCCTACTTCAAAATATTTGCCTTATAGATTTTCAGGTCTGGCTAGGTTCATTTTAACCCCATGTATTTTTTGTAATGGGCTATCTTCACCGCCATTGAATGGTGACTGTGTATTTTGATTTACAGCTTTTACTTGGAATTCTATGTAGTATGTGTAATGTATATATGAGGTTCTGATATTGTTGAGCTTATGTTGTCTTGCTGTAGAGTTGAGGAATTCCTGGTTGGAGCCTTCTGATTCTCTGCACATGCTGAGGTACATGTGCACGTGTGTGTGTATGGGGGGAGGGGGGTAGCTGCTGATAGTTTAGTCCAGATACACTCAATAGATATTTACACATTGCACATATTTAAGGTCATGATGAACGCAATTGCACCTTCTGTATCTTCTATATGCCTGAAGCATTTCTACACTGTTTGAGATAAGTGTTATATATCAAGTGTTTGAAAGTTACCTCATGATATGGCTTTTCACATAATCTAAAGCAGCGGTCTCAAGCTAAAATGACTCAAGGCTTAGATGAAGATGTACCCACAGAGCTGAGGGCTGGACTGATGGTGACTAAAAAATAAAATTCTAAACCATGCATACTGAAAAAGAAGAAACCAGTTCCAGGCATTTAAAGTAAAAAGTCATACAAGAACTGCCTTAAAAATCTGTTGCACTTAGCTGTGAAAAATGGCAAGCAATGTGGTTGCCCACACACAGAGTTCACCTCTGCTGGGCAGCTGCTTTCAAACTGATACCTTCTGAAGCTGTAACAGATCAGTGGCTGATGCACTTTTAACTGAGTTTTCTAAACACTTCTTTCTATTCATCTGCTTTGAGTCCTAGTGTTTTTTTTCTCTCACTCTGTCTCTCTCTGTCTCACTGACTCTACAATCAAGCCAGTGAAAGGGAAATAAAGAGTCGTTATAACAAGAAATCCATCCAACAAAAGCAAATACTTTTAAATTTGGTTTGGATTACAAACTGGGAATGTTTTTGCATAAGTGAGCCAGATATGGGAAAGCTTTACAACCTGGATTAAAAGTGTTAATGGGAAACATCTGTTCCACAGGATACGAGTTTGAGAACCCTGATCTAAAGTAAGGCCCACTCCTATATAACATATAATTTAGATAAAAGGTAACTGCTAGTTAAGATCTAATTTAACATTGTTAAAGGGATACCAGTGGGTTAAGTTGTTTTATAATATGGTTTCTTTTTAAACAAATGGTTAATGCTCTTCTTTATCAGACTACAGGTATTTTGCAAAAAGAAATATGTGTTGGTACAAATTGCAGCTTTTTGAAGTGTACAGGAAATTATTCTTACAGTTATAAGTATTGTATGAATAGAGCTTGCAGCAGTTGCTATATTATTTTATGATTTATTTATTTTGTATGCACCATTTGAGCTACAACTGTTGTTAGAGCTTTTATTTGTTTAGCAATATTTCTTCTTTTATGAAGAATAAGTTTCATATTTACAAGGACTGAGGATACAGATGAAGGAAGGAGAGTCTGACATTGCTTGTAGGGAGCAGAAGCAAACATACCTAAGTGCAGATCCCTCACAGACTTCTCTGCAGCTCCTGCTGTTTTCTGAAATGACAGCTCTGCAGTTGGTGTTAGGCTTGCTGTGTCCACAAAATTCATTATATTAAATTGCCACAAGAGTCTGATATTGTTGCAAGAATGGCCTGAATTATTATTTTTTTTCTCTGGAGTTCCTACTTGGACCTCAGATTTTTTCTTAGCCTCATTTTATGGATTTGTGAAGCACTGACATTCTGCGTGATTGTTTTGAGGTTTTCTCTTTTTCACCTGCTGAAATGAAAAGAAATACATTTCTTCTTTTTTTAACCAAACATGTTCTTTTTGGCAAACACATTTATGAAGTAAAAGCTGTGTAATTTGTAACAAAATGTTTGGTGCCATAGTTTTGCAATAAATGTAGTGTTCTTGGAATCACAACTATGGTGTTAATGCTACTTATGCATATAGTGGCCTCCTATTATTAATTAACTGATTAATGTATGTATTTATATATTTATTTTAATTTGTTGACTGGGACAGTCCAACTGAGAAAAAAAGCTTTTCAGTAGAGGGCTGGTGAGTGGAATTATAGAAGGTCATATACTAATACAAAGAATAAGCCATAATGATAAAATGATCGGCAGTGGCTCCTCCTTCTCCTAGTCCCTGCTACCTCCTGAGTACTAAGTATGTCTAAGGGGCTGCCTATTTTACATGACAAGCTTGTGCTGCAAAAAATCTCAATGTTTGTGTCTTTCGGCTTTTCTCGGTTAGGGGTCGCTACAGCAAAACTCCGGCCCGCTAATGATTGGTAGTGGATTTTTACGTACCGGGTTACCAGCCCTGACGCACAACCTTCAATGAAGGCACACCCCATTCACATATGCCTCCACACAGAAGATGCTCTAGCTGAGAATTGAACGGGACAACGTCTTGCTATGAGGCGACAACGCTACCGCAGCGCCACCACTGCAGTTGCTGCAAAAAAATCTCAATAAAACTTATTTTAATGCAACACTTATTGAGAGATGAGGTTATAAAGATTAACATGAATGAGTTTTTTCACTCTGTGACTTCAGAAATGGAATTAATCCCTGCAAAGGTGTGAAGGTGAATTTGTTGCATAAAATGCTGCTGCCACAGCAGGCTACCATACAATGTTTTGCTGCCTATAAAACTCTAAAAATGAAACATTGCAACATTTCATTTCACCATTGTTTTATATCGTCATTATAATTAATGGTCATAAAACAGGGGCATTTGAAGTTTGCAGTTTGGAAAATGAACTCTACTAGTCTGACCAGATTTGTGATCAGTTTGTTTCTTGTTCTTAAGCATTAGACATGGAAACTGATCAAAATGAATCTAATATGATAACAAGTTAATCAAGCTTGAACAACTGAATGTCAAAGAACAAAAAGCATATTCACAGTAGAACAAGAGAAAATCAGATATGACTCAAAGGAGATGGCACAATAATTTTATGAGCAAAGGATAAAATCATTTTGGTAATATTTCAGAAAAAAAATCTTTCAGACAATGCTATCCATGAGTTTTATTATGGTATCCAAGGAGAAGAGTTGTCAAGCATATCTCAAATTATTTATACAATATAACAATACTGGCAAATATGTAAACTAAAAGGAAAAAAAAATCTGCTTTTCTTTCTAGCCATTATAATGCACCAAAATGTATCTTTTTATGGAAAACCCCAGCCTTTTGCTATGCCTTTCTATGGGGAAAATGCATATGAATTTTAAAAATGTGGCATTATTAGGTCACATGATATTCATTTAAGCCATCCCACCATCCACACGATGAAACAATGTAATAGGTAACTGTAATACACAGCCCTGAATGTGTAGCTGGAATCATTCAGTGTTGACATGCACAAGTATGCTGCAAAGAGTATATATTAAACTACATGGAGATGTCTGAATGTCAAACATTTTCATTGTTTCATGCAACAGCTTCATTTTGAATGTTAAAAATACAGTGGGACATCTAAAATCAAGTTGCAGTGCTAATGGCAAACTGCAGACAGAGATTCCTAAACAAGGCTCTTAGATAAAGGCCTTGGGAATATTTAATTAGGAGGTTTGTAGTGCTCATTGGGAACACTGCTGTTTGCTGCAGCTTGGCACAGCGATGATATAAGACAAGAACATACAGCTGGATAACTCCATTTATTATTATTAAAAAGAAGCATAAAAAATTGCTACACTACTGTTAGAAAATGAAAACACATAATTAATTCCATGTACAGTATTCAGTGAATTTGTCTACCTGCCAAGAATCTTGCCATGCAGTGCTGTGCTATGTCTGTAACACAGCAATGCATTTCTTTCTTCCTGTATCAGACATTTTAGCCACATACTATGCCTGGTACAGGCTGCTCATGCTTAACTCATACTTAATGTTGCATTGCTGTTAGCCACTTTATCTTGATCTAACCTCCAACCACCTGCTTTCAGCTAAGTGCAAGACATGTGAATCCTGTCTGGAATTATATCCCTAGAGATAGTCATTGGCAGTATAATTTATCATGTAACTAAAACTCATAAATATTGGCAGTTTGTAAAGATAAGTTGTACCTTGTGGACAGCAGCATAATACATGGTAAGAGTTTTGCCTCATTAACACAAGCGGGGTTTGTCATTCAAATCAGCCCTCCCAAAACTGTCATTGGAGAGCTTTGAATGATCTCAGAATATCTATGTGGGTTTTCATTCCACTCCAAAAACATGCTGTTTAACTGGATACATTAAATTGTATAGATATTTATATAGGTGTGTGTGTGTGTGTGTGTGTGTGTGTGTGTGTGTGTGTGTGTGTGTGTGTGTGTACACACACACACACACACACACACACACACACACACACACACACATACACACACACACACACACTTTGTACTGTCACCTCATTCATAGCACATGAATTGCTCCTTTTAGTTCTGCATCACTATAGATAATATGAAGAAGAAATATTAGTGCAATTAGATAGCATCAAGTTGTGTTCAAAACTTGCTGCTATGTTCTCACTTTTTACACTTCTGTTAAGTCAGCCACTTTTTAGAAGTTCAGAACTGCTTCCACTTTTATTACTTACATAGATATGATTTGTATAGCACTATCCAAACTTGTATACTCCTAACTGTTTTATAATTCTGAAAGCTGTTATGTTGTTATTCCAAGTTGTAAAAAGGCTACAGTGTTAATTCAATAATCTGAACACATAGGCATGCATGAACACATGCTCACATATACACACATGGATGCACATGTGTGCATGCAGACCCTCACATAGCCACACACACATTTGCTCACACATGCTCACATACACACTCACACATACTCTCTCACACACACACACACACACACACACACACACACACACACACACACACACACACACACACACACACACACACACACTTTCATGATGCTTTCTTTTGAGCAGGAAAAAAAGAAAATAGTTTTGTTGAACCTTCTTATTTCTCCAATAAATCTTCATCACCGGCAAGATGTTAAAAATGTAGGCAAGCCCCTTAATGTACATGTGCATTTTTCTTATAGATAGTCAGTTGATGCTGTAATTTGTTATATCAACTGAGTGCTGGTCATTTTCTAATTACTTAATATTGACTGTTTTGGCACCGAGGAACAGTGTTGTTGTTATTTTTCAGCTGCTCTTCTTCAAGCCTTACAATGTTATGTAATTTTTTTATAGTTATCTTTTTTTCCTTCTGCAGTGCATCTTTTCTCTAATGCCAATTCCTCAGGCACTATTTCTCATTTACCTTTAGGGGCTGTGAGCACATTTGCAACATGTCAGTAATCCAAACCCCACCAGAGAGCTTATATTTATGTCATACCATTCACCTGCACATGTCATCATTTCCCAAAGGTTGGCACAAGAACTTGACAATCACTTCTAGAGATGACAATACCCCTATAGCAAGGAGTACATCCCTGGACCCATGCCTCTAACCAAAGTACTTGGGAAACATGAGCAGATTCTGCCTTGTCATTCCTCTTCCTCTCTAATTTGCTTATCCAGTACCTTGGTCACTTTTCAAATCATTTTTCTTTTTTTCTTTCTTTCTTTTATATATTATATCTATACTTTGTTGACCAGATACATGAACTTATCCAGAAATGCTTTTCAACCTCAAACTGAGTCCCAATGTAAAGGTAAAAACAAGTAAGAAATGCACTTAATAATACAATGGGCAGGGAAACGACACCAATGCTTTCTTTATGGGACTTGACATAAATTGCATAATTAAAGACATGGTACTGAATTGGTAAAACATAAAACAATTACTTACAAGAATGTATATACTAATAATGCTTAAATACACAATGTAAAATTGTATTATAAAATGCAGAACTGCTTATAAACATTTTCATAGCTCACTGCAATTTTAGATGTTATAACAAGCTAATGGGCTATGAATCAGCAAGTGAATGTTGTAAAATTGTACATAAAAGGGAGTGAGGTAATCACATTTGTGTCACTTATTTGGTCCTAAGGTAGTTTTAAAACCTGATAATTGTAGAATGGAACATACACTATTAATGCTTAAATATACAATGTAAAATTGTATTATAAACTGCAGAATTGTTTATAAACATTTCCACAGCTCACTACACTGTTAGATGTTACTACAGTGTAATAGGCCAGGAAGAATCAGCAAGTGAATGTTGCAAAACTGTACAAAAAAGAATATGAAGTAATCATATTTGCATCACTCATTTGGTACTATGGTATTATTACTACTTGCAAATTGTGGAAAGGACCTGCCGATGCTGTGGTACCTAAGAAATAGTATACCCTGGCATTAGCCCATGTCTCTATGCCACTTGTGGTTATTTCCTTGAATAGATCACATATTAAGTGTTTTCTTGAAAGTCAGTAGTTGGTATATATTCCTAATATTCACTTGAAATATTGTTCCAAATAGTTGGAACTATTTTTTGAAAAGCTCTTTGACACATATCAAGTATGAGTAGGGGCCTGTATAACTAAATACCATAATTATTTCTAAGAGAATAGTACTAGTTTCTCCTGAGGAGTGGTGGACAGTAACCATCATATAATATTTTGTACAATCATGCATTGAGAAATAATGTAGATCTAGCTGTAACAGGAAGCCAATTGAGTTGAGAATTATTGTTGTGATGCTTGTGTTTCTTAATTAGGTGTATGACTCTTTAAAGGACAACAATGGGATTCTGTTATTAAATGCTCAACTTCTCTGTCCTTTTTATAGGTTCATAGATTCATAGGTTCATACTAGGCTATCTGGCCTAGGGCATTTATAAGCCTAGCCAGAGTGTGTGTGGCTTTCACCACCCCTTAGGATGAGAATACTATACCCATTAGTTTGCTGTGCCTCTGTCCAGCAGTGATACAGAGATGATTCCCGGGGTAAACCTACGATCTCCCATCCATTCGTCAAGATTTCTCTTGAACAGAGTCAGTGAGAGGCTCTGCCTCACATGGACTGGGATTCTGTTCCATAGTGTAGGGAGTCTCTGGGTGATGAATCTGTCCCTCCAGCACGTCCTATTTATATCCGTGTTGAGGTTTAAGTCTCTTGCTCTCGTGGCTCTGGTGGATTTGGATTTTTTGAGGTGGAGCATGTCCATTAATTCTGGGTTGGACATGGCCTTGTATGTCAGGCACAGATCACCTCTGAGCAGACGGTATGCGACTGAATAGAGCTGGAGTTTCTTCAGTCGGGCATCGTATGACATATGTTTGAGCCCCTTTATCCTTTTGGTGAGGAACTTTTGGGGTCTTTCCAACTGCTGCAGGTGTCGGGTAAGGTACATTCCGAATGGGGTGTTGTACTCAATCATTGGTCTGATAAGTGAAGAGTACAGGGGTACAATGACCTCTCCTGATCTGGATGTGAATCCCTTCATGATCAGGTGGGCAATGTAGAAGGTCTTCCTAACCACTTTGGCAATATGAGTGTCAAAAGAGAGGTTACTGTCAACTTGGGTCCCCAGGTCCCTGATAACTTCTTCCGTGTTTAATGGATTACCACCTATGTGGTAATTAGGGTTACCTTGTTTTTCCCAAAGGGTATGACTATACATTTTTTGGCATTTAGCTTAAGGCCATGGCTCTGGCACCAGTTATCCATTTCTATGAGACCTCTCTGGAGGATGTCTGTGTCTGATGGAGTGTCAATTATGGTGCCCAGTTTGCAGTCATCTGCAAATTTTGTCAGCCACAATCCCCCTATGTTTGCCTGCACTTCAGAAAAATAAATGCCGAACAAGAGGGGGCCCAGGACTGAGCCCTGTGGGACACCACTCGTGACCGGCTTAGACTCTGACATGACACCAGCAACTCTAACCCTGTGTGTTCTGTCCTTGAGCCAGTTTGCAACCCATCTCGTGACATATGGGTTTACATCTAAGCTGGTGAGCTTTTCTATGATGCCCGAGTGGGGTATTGTGTCGAACGCTTTTGCTAGGTCAAGGTAGGCTGTGTGAACTGCCTTACCCTCATCAATGGCCTTTGTGACTGTTTCGAAAACGTCAACCAAGTTCAAGAGGCAGGATCTGCCCTTGACAAAGCCAAATTGGGTAGGATCCAGTGTCTGTAGGTCCCCAATGTCTTTATTTATGAGTTCCATTATGATCCTCTCCATAGCTTTGCAGACAAGGCTCGTCAAGCTTATGGGGTGGTAATTTCCAGGGTCCATAGAAGCACCGCCTTTGTGGAGTGGGACCACAGTTGCCGTACGCCATTCTTTGGGTATGTATCCTGTAGTAAGGCTAAGATTAAACAGCAGCCTTATGTGTGGGTTTAGTTCCTCATTGAGTTCGTGTAGCACACAGCCGGGGACACCATCCGGTCCAATTGATGCTGTGTTTTTTGCTTTAGAGAGAGCAGCTCTCACCTGGGCATCTGAGATGTTTGGGAGGCTAGACTCTGGTGGGATAGATATTTCTCCTTTTGGGGGGGAGGGAGGGGAGAAATTTGCACTGAACCTGTCTGCCAGTATGTTGGCAATGTCTGTGGGTTCAGTGATTTTTTTATCATTTTGGACTAATTCTGAGCATATCTGGGAGATTCCACCCAGGTTTCTAACATAGCTAAAGAAGGCTTTATGATTGTCTTTTGTGTCATTAGCGATTTTTCTCTCAAAGTTGGCCTTGGATGATTTTATGAGTGATCGTAGTTTTTTGCTAGTATTGATCAGAGATGCCTTCCCTTTTAGGGATTTTGCTCTGTCATGTAGTAGCTTTCTCCTCTTATTGTAGAGTTTGTTTATGGCTGGGGTCCACCAGACTGGGCGCCTGCCTTTGGTTGAAAGGGTCTTGATTTTATTAGGGATTGCTTGATCCATACATTCCTGGAGGTGCTCGTAGAAGGCATTTGTAAGGGTTTCAGCAGCGTGGGTTGCGGTTTTCTTCCTATTTATTGTCTCTACTATGAATAAACAACAACACAACATTTAAAATAGTTTAAATTGACTGTTTGACTCCACTAGAACAGTACCTTACTGTACTGTGCTGGTTTCACCTTTAAAAAATTTTTATTCCGCCCTTGCTGCAGTCTCCAATTCATTTATGTCACCAAGGCCACTGAATACAAGTAGTTTTCTGGTCAGTTGCCTCCCCAAACTGACATCACCATGACTGTCCTAAAAACCCACCCATGTTGTGATGTCACAGCTCCCTGGTGCTTCCTCTACCCATACAGAAAGTAAAGGTTAGTACAAGGAAACAGTACATGAGTCAAGTCTAATGGTGTGAGCTGTCAATAAGAGCAGGTAGAAATGCAAATTACCCTTAGCACTTTGACAGCTAGGGAAGTTAGGTGTGAAGGGGGGTGGGAGATTAGTCAAACTAGTACAATTCAGGCTTCACAAAAAATGCAGTTTAGCCATTCTGAAAAGAAGCAGCAGTAAAAAAAACACTTTGAAAGTCTGTTCTGTAGCATTTCCACTGTTTGTGTTTTAAATAGTTATTGAATGGCATGAAATGTTACTTAAAACTAACTGACTTAAAGACAGCAGTGTATGCATATAAAATCCATACAGTGACAGGAACTTTAGGAAGAAAGAGGCCTGTGTGATGTAACTTTTTACAGATGAGCACTTCATTTTGGGATACTTAGAGGCAGGCTAAACAATCAGAATTATTTCAGGATGCCAGACCCCATGTGGTTAGACTCAGAAATTATGTATAAAAATATTTAAAAACATGTAAATAGTCCCAGAGTGGTGTTAAAATATAGGAAATGCCAAACCATAATGAAATAAATATGTTTTTTGAGTCTGTGGGTGTGGTTCTCCTTTTAAGTATTTTATTTTCAGCTGATTGAATCAGTCCAGTGTTGCATGTGGAGAGAATTTCAATTTGGGGAGGAGTATCTTACTAGCAATGACTTGCCTGTCTTCTGTGGTCAACACATTAGATATTTTAAATGAGACTTTAAGCTGAGTTAATACCTTGATTAAATAAAACCTTGAATAAACAGTGAAAATGCTGGGCCACTGGGCTATCTAAATTTCTAATAACCCTATCTCCCCCGTCACACAAACCAAATTACTAGGGTTCCTTATTGACAATAATATGAAATTTGGCAAACACATAGCTCATACAATAACTAAAGTCAACAAAAAACTAGGTAATCTACAGATGTAAAAACTTCCTAATCAGCAACAGTAAAGTTACCCTAGCTCATACCCATCTTCTCTCTACCTTACTGTATGCATCTCCTGTTCTAATTAATCTAAACAAGAGTGATTTAAACAAGCTATCAGTATGGTACAACAAAATAGCAAAATTCACCACAAACTCCTCCTACTGCACCCACCACTGTCAGGCCCTAAAACAGCTTTCCTGGCTTGAACTCCGTAACACCTTAGCTCTAAACATATTCTTCTAGTTCATCAAATACTGTACCAATCTAACAAAACTCCAGCCTTACAAGACCTGATCATCCTCTACTGCAATAACCGAGAACTTAGACCCACTAACAAGGCACTAATCGCAATCTCCAAAAGCCATTACAGCTCTGGTGACTCCCTGTATTCTAGCAATATTGCCCAGACTTGGAAATCCCTACCACTACAAATCAGGGTGCAACCTAATAAAACCATCTTCAAAAAACAGCGTATTTCCCACCTAAACAACTCCTGGATATACAACTGCCTACCACCTGGCTGACATATTCTAACTCCTTTCCCCTACCCACTATCCAACCTCTTGCCTACTCCCCACTTGTCCCATCTATACCCATTAACTCTCCCATAGACTAAGTTGAAAAGCTTTCCCTTAAAATATCAATGCACCTCATATGAACTTGTCTATATTCTCCTCCTTTTTTCAATTTTTCCTTTCTTGTCTTATCTTCAGTACATCTTCAAGATTATCTCTACTCTTCAGTACATCTTCAAGATAATCTCTACTAAACATACTGTATGACCAACAATCAAATGTTACTATCTGCTATACTTTTAATTGCATGTTTAAACCACTATGCTTATGTAAATATGTTATGCAATCATATGTTATTGTCTGCTATACTTGTATAACTGAATGTGTAAATATCTTTTGTATAGTGTTTTAGCAGTTGTTCTGGAGCTTTTCTCCCCAGGCCTCCGCTGAAAACGGAAAGCTCTGTCCAGTCGGACCTCCCTAGTAAATAAATGTAAAATAAATAAATAAATTATAAATGCTATCTCCTAGATGTTCCATGATTCTTGTTTTTACCATTTTTTGGTAGAAAACCAAGACTTGGGCTCCTTTTTTGGGAGTTCATAGGTTCATAGGCTAGTACTAAGCTAACTGCCCTTGTGAGCCATTTTAAGCCTAGCCAATTATCCCTTGTGAGACTCAAACCCTGCACCTTGTGTTTGTAAGGCAAACACCTTAACCATTAGGACACCCTCCCAACCTCTGGATGCTTCTGGACTTTCAAACTTTTTCTGTGAACATATTACACTAATGTTTGTGAAAGTTTGCATATTGTTAATTTATCAGATTTGGTGTTAAGCAAAGATGCTGAAGAAGTATTGATAAGAGGGACAAAGTTTGTTCCTACTCATTTTCCTTTGCTGGCGAACCTCCTTTTGGAGGTTAAAAGGCTTTGTAGACAGTTTCATTTAAAAATCTTTTTTATGAATAAAGAAGCTGAGAAAGTTGAGAACATCGTGAATGTTTCTGGAGAGGATGATTCGCTTTTGGAACTTTCAATTCATGAAAATGCATTATGTGATATTAATCTGTGTGATGACATATGTTCTAATGATGAGTTTGTGGAAGACTGAAATAGTTCTGAAACTTTTTTTTTGCCTGGCTATAGTAGATTGTTTGTACCTAAGGTTCTTTACACAAGCACATTTATTCCGCCTAAATCTTCTGTGGTGAACAGTTTTGAAACAGTTTTACGCAAGCAAGTAGAGGTTGAATATTTGAATTTTATAAGGAAAGCTAAGGATTTCAATTAATAAAAAGGAGTGGTTAGCCTTAAATGAACTTCATAGAGCTAATAATAAATATGTATTCACTCAAGCTGATAAAGGAGACAATTGGGTGGTTATGTCTTGAGGTGACTACAATAGAATGGCAGGAGAATTATTGTCAGATGGAAAGACTTATCAGATACTTTTTACTAGCCCTTTGGTGGAATATAATTCCCTGTTGATAGATCTTTTCGAGAGAAGTGAGCATTTGGATTTTTTTACTTCTTCAGACATCAAGAAATTGTTTATCTAATACCGCAGGAATGCTATTTCTTTTATACCCAAAATCCACAAGGATTTAATGAAAACCCTGGGTAGACCAATAGTTTCTGGTGTGGGGGCATATTTACAAAATGTGGGTATATTTTTAGATGCTCACTTGAAAATGTATCTCTCCAGAATTCCATCTTTTATTAGGAACACTAAGGATTTTTCCACATGTGTAGGAGGTTTAAAGTGGCAGAGTGATTTTTATTGGGCTTTTGTGGATATCAAGTCATTATATACAAGCATTAATGTTAAATGGGGGTTGGAGGCAGTTGGTAAAATGCTAGGTGAAGGACCCCATACTGCATTTATAATCCAACTTTTGGAGTTTTTCTCTTACACATAATTATTTTGTTTTTGATAATGAATATTTTTTTACAAAAAGAGGGCACTGCTATGTGGGTGTCTTATGCCCCTTCATATGCTATTTTGTTTATGGCATATTTTGAAAATTTGTTTGTCTATTCATCTGAAATTTTTTCTAAAAATGTTATTTTGTACAAACGATACATCGATGATTGATATTTGTTTGTAGATGTGATGTAAGAGATTTGGTGCATTTAAGGAGGAAATGAGCAGGAACCCATGTGGATTAGAATGCACACACAGGACATTATATGACATTATATGTGGGGCTGGACAAAAAAGCCCAGTTCAAACCATATTGTAAAAGGACTGCTGTGAATAATTTTCTTCACGCCAGTAGTATGCATCCCCCTTATCTTATTAGATCTTTAACATATGATGAATTTAAATGTATTTTTAATAATACATCTGAAAAATCCCAGCTGTTAAATGAACTTGGCAAAGTGAGAGAAAAGTTGTTAAATAGGGAATATTCTTCTGATATATTTTGTGAACCTGAAGCCAAGATCACAGGAATCAAGAGTCCATCAAGAAGGTTTTTTTTTTCTATTGTGAATGATGACGGGGATGGAAAGGTGAATCGAGTAAAGTTGAGCAGGCAATCAAGGGAATATGAAGATGCCATTTATTTTGTTAGTAGGTTTTCTCCCTTTTCTGGAGTATTAAGGAAATTAGTTAATAATTTGTGGCCTATCATCAGTGAGGATGAAGCTTTATCTAAGTTTTTTCGCAAAAGGGAGATTTTTTAATTTGAAAGAGATACTGCATTTAAGGAAAACCAGAATGGAAAATGGTGAAGTGGGGTCTTAACCTTGTGGTAGGTGCAAAGTGTGTGATAGGATTAGAAACGTAAATGGCAAATGTATCAATCGGAGGAAATATTGGGTGGACGATCATTTTGATTGCTGCTCCCATGGGGTAGTATTCATTTTGGGTTGTGGCTGTGTACCCCTAAAATGGTATGTGGAAAAACCAAGAAAACCAAGAGGATGGTAAAAACAAGAATCCTGGAACATCTAGGAGATATAAGGAATAGAAATTTTTACTCAGTACATACTGGCTTGATTAACAGCTTCTTTTTTAGTGTGTTAGCTAGCTAGACCACATAATCATTCAGGATTTAACTTTTTGCATACATTATTATATATGGAAACAAGATTTATTTTGAATTATAGGACTATGCAACCTCATGGTATGAACTTGGAGATGAATTATAATGCATAAATAAGTCTATTGTATCTTATAATGTGACATTTTATACTAGCATTACACCATTTGGAGTTTCATGCACAGATTTGTTAATTATTTAATGGTGGGGAATTAAGGGGACACTTTAATTGGATAATTATTTGTGAACAGGTTTTTGATTCAATATAAAAGTGGCTGCTTTAAGGTGTAAAATTATTCCCTTAAGTCATCAGCTGAGGTACTAGAAACACCAGTAAAATCCTTTTGCAGTCAAGCTGCTGTGGCTCCGTTTTGTTTGTTCAAAGTTTTAATACCTTGGTTACCTGCATTTCTGTGTGTTAGTGGCATAATTGGTCTTTGCTTAAGGTTAGTCCTAGGTACTTCTCTTGAATAGTGATCACAAAAGTGTTGCCTAGAGTCTGTAATGCCGAGGTTAATAATGCTACTTAGCTTTCTTGAAGTGCCAGATAGTATCACTGCTTTTTTATGTATTGATGGTCAACTTATTTTTAAATAGTCAGTTCCATATAGTCACAAAATCCTTAAAGGACCACTACTGGAAAATGATGAAAGAAACGTATATTTTTTATCTTGCCATGATTTACTGTACCCCCCCCCCCAAAGCCTCCTGCAGAAAAATAAGTACTCGTTTCTAATTTTATTTTGTTTTTACTCTTGTCTGCCCTCAGGAAAGTGAAATCAACCTACCATGTGTTGTCAGACTAGACTTCCATTCACGTAGAATGGAACACCTGAAAAAAATGCCAAGTTTGAGAGTCTGCAGCTCATGTGTCATTGACTGGCATGTGTTGAGTTGTACAAATGTTGTTCCTACTGATGTGCTACACATTATCTGAAAGAAGCCTGCAAAAGTGTCAACAAATTACTCAGATAAAAAAGACTTTTCCCAAGGAGCAGTTTTAAAAGTTTCAGTTCCTGGCCAAGTGACTCCTCCCATCTCCCCTCCTTCAATAGGTTAGAGTCTCACATTTCCAGGAATTTATAAAAAAAAAGCACCCACATCAATCCAGAGTTTAGGCCAATCTATCCATTTCTTAAAATGTGCACAATAAAATATTAAATTTGTAATTCATTCTGGCTGCTTGCATGGTAATCATTGCATAGTTTTTCTCTTAGGACAGCAAGCAGGCATTAGTGCAGATTTGCTTTATAGTTCTTTTACACCACACTCACAAAACAATGATACAATGATACATGGTTAATGTGTATCACTACTACAGCTGCTGGTACTCTTTCAATACAAGTATCCGATTTGGAAGTTTTCTCCAGAAGTCTGTTGCTGAGAGGATGAGAGACATGCAAGTATACAACTAAGACAAACTATATAAACCAATAGTCACAGAAAGTACTGGGTGACATCAGAAGCTTGCAAGGTAATTGCTAAGAAACCGAGAACTGTTGCAAAGCTTAGCATTAAATGCCATAAATTCAGATTATGCTATAAGAGAATAACTGTGAAGATAACCGCCCAAGCAGCCAGAATGCATTACAGATTCAATATTTTACTGGGCACTTTTTAAGAAATGGATAGATTGGCTTAAACTCTGGATTGATGTGTGCACTTTTTTAAATTCCTGGGAAATACTATTCAAAAGTGAAGAGACATATGAGGGAACAGTTTTAGTGGCACATCAGGTTGTAATTTGTTTGATGTCTATTTCATGCAAAGATGATTAAATAGTTGAATCTAGTGAAGCTGGAAATGTGAGACTCTAGCCCACTGAAGGAGGGGAGATGGAAGGAGTAAGTAGGCCAGGAAATTAAACTTGCAAAAGTGCCCCTTGTGAAAAGTCTTGTTTATCTCAGGAATTTGTTGACACTTTTGCAAGCTTCTTTCAGAGAATGTGTAGTACATCAGTAGGAACAACAGTTGTAAAACTCAATGCATACCAGTTAATAACACATGAGCTGCAGACTCTCAAACTTGGCAGTTTTTTTCAGGTGTTCCATTCTAAGTGAATGGAAGTCTAGTCTGACAACAAATGGTAGGGCTATTTATTCTCACAATCTGTGCATTATGGGACAGATTTAGCTTTCCAAAGGAATCACGATGTCTACCCCCATGAGGGCAGACAAGAGTAAAGAAAAATAAATAAAATTAGGAATAAGTACTGGTTTTGCTGCAGGCAGCTTTAGGAGGTGCAGAAAATCATGGCAAGATAAAAAATATATGTTTCTTTTCTCATTTGCCTGTAGCAGTCCTAGTAATGACTTTTTGTTGGACCTAGTCAGACCTTTTTTCCCCACAAACCATGGAGCCAGTTTGCTGTAGCATAATAATGTAAAACAGACATGTATTAAACTTAGAGTTTGTTAGGAACTGAGTGATAATATACTACACGTAGGTTTTGCAAATGATTTAGAATTAGCTAATTAAAAAGTTTACATTAGTCAAACAAAGAAAAGAATTTGAAGGTATAGTCTATGTGGTACATTACATTATTGCCAGAATAACTTCTTCTTTAACTTGCATATAAAGCTCACAAATATGGCTTTAAAAAAGAAATAAATGTTTTCTAAAGGAATCCCTCTTATCACTGATTGTATTTTTGTTGAAATGAATGATGTGTTAATAAGAAAAAAGACATAAGTCCATGAAAAAAAAAATGTTAACATAGTTTGTTAACGTATGTGTACGTATGTCTTGAGTGATACTTTAATAAATGTGTTTACAAACAAAACAGCCCCTGCATATCTCCAAAGATCTAAATTATACCAACTCTACATGTGCACCAATTTAAAGAAGGGAGAAGTGTATCAAAATAAGTGAATTACTGTTGTGCACACTTACAAATCACACTAGCAACAATTCCTTATGGAAAATAGTCACTGACATTGTGTTCTTTGTTTTTTTTTTTTTTTTTTTCTTCAGGTTCATAGGTAGGTACTAGGTTATTGGCCCTAGGGCCTATATAAGCCTTGCCAAAAAGGTACCCTGGCTTTCGCCACCCAAGAAAATTATTCTCCTGTGCTCCTGTCGAGCAGAGCCACAGAGGTGATCCCTGGGGTGAATTTCCTATTTCCCATCCAATCATCAAGATTTTTCTTGAAGAGTGCTAATGAGGAACTTTGTTTGATATAGATATGTAGTTTGTTCCAGAGTTTGGGAAGTCTCTGGGACAGCACTCTATCCCTCCAGCATGTTCTGTTTATTGAGGCAACAAGGTTTAGGTCCCTAGAGCATGTAGCTCAGAGAGACTGGGATTTCTTTAAGTGGAGCATGTGCAACAGCTCTGGGTTTGACACAGTTTTGTATGTTAGGCAGAGATCGTCTCTGATTAGGTGATATGTGATGGAGTAAAGCTGGAGTTTTTTTGAAACGGTCTGCATAGGGCATCTGTTTGAGGCTGACAATCCTCTTTGTGAGGTATTTCTGCGGCCTTTCCAGTTGTTGTAGATGTCTTGTGAGGTACATACCAAAAGGGGCATTGTACTCTATAATGGGTCTAATGAGTGATGAGTAGGGGGGAACAATGACCTTTTTTTTCCTGGATGAGAAACCTTTTGTGATGAAGTGTGCCACGTAGAAGGATTTCCTGACTACTGTGGTGATGTGATTATCAAAGGAGAGACTACTGTCTACCTGTGTCCGAAGGTCTCTTATCACACTTTCGGTGTTAAGTAGACTACCACCTATGTGGTAGTTCATGGATACAGAGTTTTTACCAAAGGGGATGACAATGCACTTTTTGGCATTGAGCTTGAGGCCATGGCTTTGACACCAGGCATCTGTCTCAGTGAGGCCCTTTTGTAGGATGTCCACATCATTAGGAGTGTCGATTATTGCTCCCAGTTTGCAGTCATCTGCGAACATCATTAGCCAAAAACCTTCTGTGTTAGCCTGTACTTCAGAAAAGTAGATACCAAACAGAATAGGACCCTGTGGTACTCCACTTGTCGCTGGTCTGAAGTCGGGTTTGGAGTCTGCTACTTTCACACTGTGGGTTTTGTCAGTGAGACAGTTGGCAACCCATCTTGTGACATAAGGATTTATACCTAGTTACCTAGTTTAGTGAGTTTATCTATAATTACAGAGTGGGGGATGGTGTCAAAAGCCTTGGCAAGATCTAGATAGGCTGTGTGAACCACCTTACCCTTGTCTACGGCTTTGGTGACTGCTTCAAAGAAGTATATCAGGTTTAGGAGCCATGATCTGCTTTTTACAAACCCAAACTGGGTGGGCTCCAGAGTTTGGAGATTACCAATGTTTTTGTTTATAAGTTCCATGATGATACGTTCCATGGCCTTGCAGAAGCCATGGAACATAGAAGTTATTGAACCTAGAGGAATTTTACCTTTACCAGCATTGGGAGCTCATGGATTATCACAGTTTTTCTCACCTCTGCCAAACACGCACAAAACTATGACTCTTATTTTTTAGGAAGACATGGATTTTTCAGTGTACAATAATGCCAAGGGTTGGAAACTGAGATTACACTGTACTTACTTTAGATTAACTGAATTACAATCATACATTAGGTAACTTTACACAAATGTTCTCTAAAAATTAAATTAACTAGCTTGCGACTTGAGTCATATTCATATTTACTAAGTGTGAAAACTTATTTAGTTAGTTTATAAATATAAATAGCAAATATAGTCCCTGGGATTCTCTAATCTCCATGTAGGCTTCATGTGGAGCCTACACATAGTTTAAATGTGTGCGTTGTGATGCGTGGTGAGCAGCAGCACTAATTACATATTCATGCTGGGAACTACATTTAAATGTAAATAAGCATGGTTTTATGGCTGGCAACAGTGTTGTTAGGTAGCAAACCATGTAAAGCAACATGGATAGCAATCCTGTTTACATCAGAGTACAACCAGTTAGCTTGTTTGCATTGAATGTCACAATGATCACCAGGGCTTAACATATACATTTCTGTAGCTTTCAGTCTCTTAGTACAAGACATCTGGACAAAGCTCAACATAACAGGGGATAATGACCCAGAAACAGGGAAGGATTCTATATCTTTGCATGTTTAAACAATGTGCTAGAATTACAAGGGTTGTTTTAAGATACATTTTCTGAAGGATTTGAAGTCTGAAACTCAAATCTATGTAATTACTTAGTGACATCAGTCCTGAGATCAGCCCAGTGATTTGGCAGAAAACCACAAAACAGACCAAAAGATACAAGGCAAAATTCTGGACCTACTGTGAAAATCTGGACAGTTGAAAGGTATGAATTATGTAAATGGCCCAATAGTATTGCACATTGTATATACTGCAGAGTATTGTGAAATCTCATTCCTGGCATTCTGTACCAAATTTGTGTAAATGATCTGTAAGGGTACATGGATTGCTATGTAAAATAAACACTCAGGGAAAGTGTTTGTATTGAATAGGGACACAAAGATGAATTGTAGGAATGAACACAGGGAAAGAGGACAGGTGAAACAACCTAATGTACAGCAGATGAGGGCATGTTAATGGAAGACAGTTGCAGCAGCAACACCAATTACATATCAGCATGATACAGTAGGGACTGCACAGTGAAATGTGTATTATATGACTTGTCACATAAGGTGACATAACAATGGGGAAGATATCTGTATGAGATTAGCATCCTTACATGAACAATGCAGTGGACATCTATCAGGGATGTTATATACAACTGGGGTGCGGTGCATTTTGTTAAAATGTGCAAACTAATTTGCCTGAATATCAGTGTAATCCTCAGGATCAAAGGATTATAGGATCATAGGAAGTTACTAGGCTATTGGCCCTGAGGCCCTTACAAGCCTAGCCAAGAATTTAGCCCTTGTTCCAACAAGTCAGCACCCAATGTCCCTGTCCAGCAGGGACACAGGTAGAATCCCAGAGGTTTATTTTCTGTTCCCCATCCACCATCAGAGGTCTCCAGCAAGTGGAACACAGGTAAAGGCTCATGGAAAACATTAAAAGACACATGCACAATCAATGACAATATCAGAATAACACCTCCAGTAATGCCATGTCTCTGACATAACATATGTGATTTAGAATGATCAGAGATGGTCCTGCACAAATACACTTGTACAACTATTATGACATGTCTGCACACTATAAGAATAATGCACACTGTCCTGACAGTGTAAAACCTGCTGAAGGTATTAGGAGGGACAGTGCTATACTTGTATATGACAATATGATCAGTACAGGCTAGATGATTGGTGTGCATGGTATATATCTATCATAAAAAAAAAATATATATATATATATATATATATATATATATATATATATATATATATATATATATAGAGCACAATCCACACTGTCACAAATGTTACCTTTGCCATTACTGTTGTTGAACAGCCATGTATGTACTGTATGCATTTCTGGAACAGGTGTCACACATGCATCTGGTGTAACAACTTGAGGGGTTTTCTGCACCATCAGACAGTAGTGTTTATGTCACAAAAAGAATACCTAGGTATGGTCAATAAGATGTGTGACAGCTCACTGTGGCAAAGGTGGTACACTTCAGTTACACATCACTGGAAGACATGTAGTGAGGTAAATGAAGAAGAGTGCATTGCACTCAGTTATTGGTGTGATGAAGGCTGTGAACTGTGGCGGTATTATGGCCTGTGATGTGGATGCCCTTCACATACTCAGTAGTTGTGTTACATACAAGAGTGTAGTCAGTACTGTGGCCACATTCTGGTTGATGTCTCACATACTATCTACCCCAGGACATAGGTCACATACCGATTGGTCTGATTATTGGGTGTGATGTCCACATTATACTTGGATTGTGTGTTTATTTTCCTAATGTAACAAATCCCCTCATCTTTTTGTGCCATTGCAGGTGTTGTCATGGCTGTGGCAGTAATCTTTGGTGTGTGTTGGTACTGTGTCTATATTATACTAATATCACACTTGGAATCAATGATTGCCCGCAATCTGTAGTCCTCCAGACAGCTGTTTGCACACTGGATGTGTATGGCATTTGTAATGTCTGTGACTTAAATAATGGACAGGAAAATACCTAGCAGACAGCCCTAATGTATGGAACTGATCAATGGACCTGAGATATAGTCCACTTTACACATTTCAACATATTTCAATGCCATGTATGTGATACAGTGGTCTCCTCACTTGGTGATATGTGTTAATGGCCACATCTGACAATGCTGAGTGAATACCTCAGTGTGTATTTGTGTCAAATGCCTTAGGCTTGCCAAGCTCAAAATCTCAAATGGATGCATGTTAATGCACAACAATCTACAGGAAAATAGTCTGCATGGAGGGTGTGTTGAAGTATGTATTCAACTGTGTCAGGAAGGTGCATGTGCTAAGTCATGCAATAGGCAATCTCTGATGTTGTCACAGCTCATTGATTCTGTGTGATAGGCCTGGATGAAGGTAAGACAGCGCATACTCATTATCCTGATCTGGTCTAGGGTTTGAACACAATCCCACATGGAGGTATCATTGATAAACTCTCCCAGCTGGAGATTAACCCTTACATCACTAGATGGGTAGCCAATTGGTTCATTGACAGAACACATACTGTGAAACTTGATGAATTAACCTGTAGCAGTAGAGCTGTCACCACTGGCAAACTCCAGGGATCTGTGCTTGCCCCTTTACTGTTTGGAATCTATTTCTCTACAGTGCTGGCTAATGTATACAGCCTTTGGCTTACCACAGTTCCTGATTCTTACATATTGGGTGCAATCATTGAGTCCATCTATGATAATAACTTATTACAGGAATGGATAACACAAATAAATGATTGGTGACAAAGCCACACAGTCTACAAATAAATGCAAAAAAGATGTCTTTATTTTGTTCTTCTGCAAAGTGGAATTCCCTGCTAATTGCAGCATTGACTACAGACCCACTATGTTGAAACTCAGTGATGCAAGCACTGTGAACACACATAGATAGCAATGTGAACTTCACCTATCAAGTGTCCACACTGATATTGAAAGCCTATCTTGCGGTCCTCATAAGTCATGCCATTGTATTCAGACCTGAGGATTGTATTACAGCACTGTACCTGAACCTCATCAGAACCCTAATAGAGTATGATGTTCTCTTTTCATGTACCTCACCAGACAAATGCAGTAGCTGGAGAGACCAGAGAGGATACTTAACAAGAAAACACAAAGCCTACAAACTATGCCATGGCATATGGCGATAGTTTGAAAGTCATGTCACTGTAATCTGGATTGTATAGGATGAGGTGACTTCTGC
>NC_056743.1:1371025083-1371077583 GCF_019279795.1 Protopterus annectens
ATTACTATCAATCTGTGTTCTCAAGTCTCGCACCACTGAGTTTGAGATTAGAGGGGTGCTTTGTATATCATAATTAGCAGGGATACTTCTTTGCCAAAGGGCACAATGAGGAATTTTTTTGCATTAAGTTTCATTCTGTGAGTTTAGCACAAATCATTTGTCTATGTCAGCCCTGTCTGTAATATCTTAATATCGTTGAGGGACTCTATACGATTGTGACCAATTGACAGTCCTCTGCAAACTTGGTAAGCCACAGGCCATCTATCTTTGCCTGGACTTCAGAGAAATAGTTCCCAAACAGTAGAGGCCCAGCACAGATCATTGTGGTACTCCACTGGTAACTAGTCTACTGGTGGAGGTGAACTCCACAACTTTGACAGTGTGCATTCTGTTGGTGCCCAGTTGGCTACCCATCTAGTGATGCATAGGTTAATCCCCAAATCAGAGATTATCTCTATGATACCTGAATGGGCAATTGTACCAAAGGTCTTGACTACATCAACATAGGTGGTATGTCCTGTTTTCCCTCATCCAGGACTTTGGGGACGTTATTAAAGAACTCCTCTAAGTTTAATAAGGAAGATTTATCCCTGAGAAAACCAAAATGGGTCAGGTCAAAAGTGTTGCAGGTCACTTATGTCCCTGTGGATAAGGTCCATGATGATTCTTTCCATAGTCTTGCTAATTAAGGCTGGTTAGGCTTATGGGTCAATAGTTTCCAGGTTCAGAAGATGGATGTGTAGGCATGTTGAATTGTGAAGATAGTTATAGTTCTGCATGCTACCTGATTGATGTGCATTGCATATCACACAGCATTTGATATTCATTTATGTAGTGTAGTTGATATACATGTGAAAAAGTACTGACACAACATGGTTGCAGTGCATGGGGGGAGACAACACATGGATGCATTGCAAACATGTGACATATTGTTAGATAGGGCCATCAGTTTATGTCTCCACATGTAGTTTCATGGCATGAAGAGTCAATGGAGAGTAAACAGCACTAATATATGCTAATATTGACTTTGCATAGTGCAGTGACAAGCAGTGGGTTTGAACAATGGCTGGCAAAATGTTTGCACATGTATGATACACATTTCTATTACTTTCCCTGTTTGCATATAGTTAAGCAGTGAGCAAATGCGAGCAGCATTGCTAAAAGTCAGAGAGTTAGTGCTGAGTCTAAGAAACATACCAGCTGCTTATCTGAATCTGTGGCAGCAGGTGTAAATGGATTAATACATTTATTTTTGAGCCCAGATGACACTGGATTCAAATCCAGGTGTATCTAATACTTTAAAATAAACAGTGGCAATAAAGTAATATTAATTTTTTATAATAATGTGTTTCTGTGAGCTGGCATAGTGCAGCAGGATTAAGCGGCATTGTGCGAAGGTAACAGTAGCATTGTAGAGCTGCTCACTGTCCCTTGGCATTGGTGCATGATGCCAAATTCCACGCAAACATAGAGGCCAAAAACTGAAGAGATCCATTGCTTTTTCTGGTAGTTATGTGTGTTGTGTGTGATTCAATTTTTTGCTAGATTATAAGTATTAAAATGGGGTAGAAAGAAAAGTGGTGAAATGTGGAGTAAGCAGTGGGAAGAACAAAAGGAACGCAATACAGAAATATGCATGAAGGAGGTAGGAAAGAACTATAGCTGTCCATTTCTTCAACAGTAAAAACTAAAAATATGTGCAGATTAATTATTAGCTGAATTTGGACTGTCTCCTCCAAAGAAAGGGGTGACAACAATGTAATCCTGTTGTATAGCCAATTGGACCGAATCAAGTGTTTCAAGAAGACATGTGTGTGAAATGGAGAGCTATGTATGGGATGATATATTTTTTGTGGGATAGATGCCCAATTTATTTTTTTAATTCAGTAAGAGAGGAATGTTGGGTAAGGGAAGTATAGATTTCTGGGTCAGGTAAGTTGGTTAGGTGAAGAAGCAAATGCAAACAAATAAGACAAACAAGACAAGACACAGGGATGGTGAGGGGCACAAAAGGTTGGGGGACAGCATGATTGGGGTGAGGGAGGAGACAATACAGGCTCATGCCCATCAAACCACAAGACAGTGAGAATCGAGTCCTCACCCACTGGACTGTCATCAATTTCCCCTTACTCTGCTGGTGGCTGGAGTGCTTGACATCTTCTCCTCCTACATACTATGAGAGACAGCACCTCTCCACCTGGTGTAGGCATACACCAATGGTGCAGTACATGACCCTATAGGCCAACCTTGGCAACTCCCTCTGGGTGATGAAATCCCCACCCCTGTCACTGCTTCCAGAGGGTATTACTGCACCAGCTTCTAGGGCAGTACTGCCTAAGAGTACAGGTAATGCAGGGGCAGCAAATGTAGTGCTGCCAGATTTGGCTCCCAGATGTGCTGGGCATCAGTGCTGGAGCTGGTGGAGTGGGGGCAGGCTGATCCACTGGGGTTGGCCTACCTGACTCTGCTGTGTAGCATTTAGTGATTTGGTAAACACTGATGACTTGGAGACATTTTGACGACACATAATAGAAAATAAAAAGAAGAAAGATAAGGGTTGGGATGAGAGAAAAAAAAGAAAATTAGTACAATCATGTATGACATACAATGCATTCACAAAATTATACAACTATTTTATCTGAAGTATTACATTTAAGTATGCATCCTAACAAATGCACACTATATCTACAGATCGCTGAAAGTAATCCTTGAAATGTGCATATATTGCACATATGCATGTTCCAGTTATTCAGATTACAGTAAACAGCAGGGCATTTATGCCACTTGTATAGAGTTTAATTTAATATAAATATTATTAAAGAACTGCAGTACTGTATAGTTGTGACTCGTGGTACTTGAACCCAGAACCTTTGACTACAGTCTTATATTTGACTCTTAAAGTCAGATTATGCTACAGAAAAAGGCATGCATACTTGCTTTTACAGTTAGGATATGCATGCTCAGTTTTGTTACAACTGTATAAAAAAAACACAAAAATCTATCTTTAACTTTTAAAGCTACAATAATACTTCTCTTGTGCTGAATACACAACAGTTTCTTCCCTCAGTCTCTCCATTCGAGCAGCATGAGCATGTCTATTGAATTATATGTCGGCATTAGCTGGGGAAAGAATAGAAAAGGACAGAAAAACATTATGCATACCAGCCTTGCCTATATTTAGCTTTCTAACTATTACAAATAGTCTCTTATTATCATACTTACACAGCTGTGGGATATCTGCAGTCTCAAATTCAATCAGCCAACAGTTGAGGGTATCTCTTTTGCACCTGCGTAGATCATTAAAAATGATGACTACACTGTTCTCCAGTGTGTGGGATGCCAGTAGCACTGGATACAGCCTGAGATAAACTTTTCCCCACCTCTAAAGTGTTGTAGGTGAGAGAGAATACCATGGGAAATGGAATAACAGTAAAAATGTCTGGAAATTCCTGTGTTAGTACCCAGGACCATATGTAGGGTAGTCCTAGACTTACACATGTTGCCACAAGAATGTTGAAAGACCACTTGTCTATTTTACAGTTAATTACTATAAACTACATTGTCACAACAGTAAAAAAAGGTTACACACCCCGTACTAGAACCCAGAACCATCTATACTCCAGCCCTACAATTACACCTGCTGCCACAGGACTAGTGACATGACATTTCCATAAATTCCTACTCATTTTTAATTTATCTGTGGTAACCACCTCCCAACAATGCTTAGAGTGTTTGGAAGGTGCTCAACAGAATTCATTGAATGCATCCATTTTCAATTATTTGTTGTCTATATTCAGTAGGTTCAGTGATATGATCTCATCTGCACAGAATAAAGCAGCTTACAATGATCCATGATCCACCACTAACAGCAAATGAAGAGTTCCTGTCCACTGTCAGGGATTCACCCAACTCCCAGGAAAGTGCTAAACAGCATGTCCTCGACACTGATGTTACTTTTTCCGGGACAGCAAGTATGTCCCAGGAGGAGCTTCCAGGTAGGCTTATGTATCTCAATTGTTAAATACTCTTGCATAGTAAATTATTTGCATAAATATGTTAGTTCTGTTTAACAAGAAATTGGCTGCAGGATTGTCGATTACTACTGTTAACATATTCTAATTGATTACATATGGGACTTAGGTTGGACTTGTCATCTTAGCTCTTATTGAAAGTATAGTTAATGGAAACATAAAGGACAAAAAGTTTTACCCCCTCTGTTACTGTTAATTTTAATGATGTTGTCTTTACCTTTTGCTTAACTTATTCCAAGACCATACAGCATACTATCATTTGCACATGGTAAGCCAAACATTTTTATGTCAGTACTGATGAACAGTTGAAAAAAATATTTAGTTTGTGATGTTGGTGTCAGTGCTGTTATGTGTATTACTGTACTGTATGTAATAGTGGCATCACTGTTATTTTGTTAGCATATATTGGACTATAGTACTAGTGTAGGTATTAATGTTTTCCTGTGTTTGTAGCTTATCACAGGTGATCCTGACAGTGGAAGTGTGGGGCTTCTACCATCTGATGTCAGAGTATCACCAGACTCTGATGATGGTGGTAGCAAGACAGATGCACAGTCGGGGGGGGTGCAGAGGTTGAATCTGACACTGAGGCTGACATACAGCCATCCCCTGTAATCTCATCAAACGCAGCTAGTAGGCCTACTCTTAACCATTCAAGGGAGCCTTCAGATATTGGACAGGTGGGGGGGGTAAGGCAATCGATCAGGGAAGTTTGGTTACTGTGGCTTCCATACCTGTTGACTCTGGCCATAGCCAAAGTGTGGGCAATGTGCTATGCAGGAGGTTTGTTAGGGGTGCTTGGAGGAGGCCTCCTGTCCATCCTCCACCTGATCTAGGTTTCTCTTCCCATGCCATTCTACATATGTTTAAGACCATCATGAGGGCACAGGCATGTTCCCATAAGGCCTTCGGGGAAATGCTTAGGGTTGTATGTGTGGCACAGGCTGTGATGCATGATTCCCTCCACCGTATTACCGATTAAATGGATCAGATGAATGACACATTGGAATGGGCAGTGTCTGAGTTGGAACATCTGCAGGGAGGGGGCTGGCACCCTCATGGGTGAAGGTCAGCCACATCATCTGCTGTTAGCCAATGTGGCCGTGGCTGATCACACTCCCATAGTGGTAGTACTTCCACTGATCTATCAGTGGTTGAGTTGTCCACATCCAGATGTGGAAGGCCATGGAATCGTGGTCCTGGGCATATTCATGAGGGGAGCTTGTCCAGCAGACATCAGTCATGTTCAGGTAGCAACAGTGCATCTGACCATGGGAGTGGATGTGCTAATGCAACTCCTGGCAGAGCCAGTTCTCATAGTCAGGTATGGCAACAATGATCTGCCACCTCTACCAAACATGGCTCATACCTGTTTGACAGACCAAGACTTAGAACTAGCACAGAGCTTGGCTGTGTCAATGCAGACACTCACACACCAATTTCAACTGGAGGACCCATACAGTCACACACACATAACAGTTACATGGTTCAGCCATGAAGCTTAAAACTAATTTTGCCTCACTGGTAATTTGTTACTTTATCCGAATTTCTGGCTGCTTCTCTTTCTTACTCACAGACACTCACCAACATTTTGTGTCAGCCTAGGCTTCCTGCCCCCACACACACACACACACAAAACACCTTGTGCAAATGATGATAACTGTGCCATATCCCTGTTTTCTATCTTTTGGACTGAGCGATACACACGTTTTGTGTCTGATGCTCAGGTTGCATAGCTGATGTACTGCTTAGCATATCTGCATTTTGGATGTTGAATTGGTAATTGCACCTTTGCCTTATATTTGTCTTAGAAAATTAGACAGTTGATAGCATCAAATCTTTTTTGCATCAGTATTATTAATGTTCTTCTGAGGGCTGAGAAGTCCAAAACTGAAATGTGTCTCATTACTTTCTATTTTGCTTTTTAATGATTTTTCTAGTACAAACATATGGTGTTAAACTGAGGGCATTCGGTGACCATCAGTACTTTTTTGACAGGTATGACTGTGTGAATATTTGATGCCTGAGGCCTTCTACTTATTAATGGACACATATAAGACACATTTGTCTCTGCTGTCACATGCTAAGGTTATTTCTGTACAAATCACCCATCTTTTACTTGGTTACACTACCAAGTAACAACATGCAAGGACATGACAGTCATTCATATTATTACACAGTACACTCCAGGTTCAACACTTACCTTGTAAATCCAGCAGTTGAAACAGTTTTACTTCAGGGCTATCTATGTCTGATGCTAGCAATACACAGCCATTACATGGATAGGTGAAGGTTGTGAGCATTACCTGACATCAATGTTATTATATGTGTGTCCGTAGGAGGAAGGTTTTAGCCCCTTATGTGGTGAGTGAGTGTGCTTACACATTATCTCTTAGCCAATGCGAGGGCATAATGAGCACATCTATGTCTGTCTACACCCACAGGAGCTGCTTGTTCCCCACTCTGACTCCTTACCTACATGTGGCTGTGGTAACCTTGGCATTGGTGGTGAGATGTGTGCTCCTTCCCCTTGTTGATCTCACTGAAGCTGTTTTCTCAGGATGATGTTGTGTAACATGATACATATAGTGAATATTTTAGCACATGTATGTGGATTGTACTGGAGAGCTCCCCCAGATGTATCTAGGTGCTAGAATTGCAACTTCACCATCCCAAGCACATTCTTCAGGTAGTGTGTGTACATTTCTGAACTGTGTCATCAATCATTGGTGTAGGGCAGCCACGGTGGTGCAGTGGTTAGTGTTGCCCCCTCACAGCAAGAGGTTCTCCGGCTCGATCCTCTGCTGGGGTGCCTTCTGTGCAGAGTCTGCATGTCCTCCCTGTGGTTGCGTGGGTATCCTCCGGGTGCTCCGGTGTCCTCCCACATCCCAAAGGCATACTGTAGGTGGATTGGACACTATAAATTGGCCCTAGGCATGAGTGCATGCATGTGTGTGCCTTCTGTGGAAGGTTGGGCGCCTGGTTAGCAAATCAACACTGTAAAACTCCACTGCCAATCATGACTGGACAGGTGATCCGCTGTGGTGACCCCTAACCGGAAAAAGCCAAAAGAAGAAGAATAAGTCATCAACCATGGTTCCAATGCATAACCTACATCCACCAGTAAATGGCCCTGTAGGATATCCCCCCAGTGAACATCTGATACAGGTAGGAAGTGTGCCAGATATGCGAGTCATGGTAACTGCCTGGGTTGCCAGCACACAATTTGAAGATGATTCCCTTGGCATTACACATGACTTGGCAGTGAGCTGAGTGGAAGCCCTTTCTATTTATGTGGAGCCTTCCCTATTTCCCAGGTGGTGCCTTCATTTCTATATGTGTGCAATCTATGGCAGCCAGTACTTCAGGGTAGTGTGCTACAGGATAGAACTCCTCTATATTTCTGGCCCTGTCCTCAGGAGTATGGGGAAAATATATGTGGCCACTGACATGTTGGAGCATAGCATTCAGGAACTGATGGAAGATCCTAGATACTGATGCTTGTGACACCCCCAGCATGTCCCCTGTTAGTCTCTGAAAGGTACCAGTAGCTAAGATTCTAAGTGATATACATAACCTTTTCTCCACTGATATGGGTTCCCCTCTGTTTGCCCTGGCTCTGAGTTGACAACAACAGAGGTTTCAGACTTCCCATAGTGTGTCTTTATCCATGCTGTAGCACTCTACAATTCCCATAACATGTAGATTCTCCTTCTTGGCCTTGGTCTATTAGCAACAGCAACATAGACTTCAGCTTGTTCCACATACACATGAATTAAAGCAACAGCAGCCCCTAACATTTTTTTTCTGTGTAGACTCCTTTCTGTTGCTTTATTCCAGTAGGTTTTGGAATTCACAGGGAAAACCAGCACTGAGTCTGAATGGTTGCTTTATAGCTTATTGAATAGCTACTCCATCTTGGATCGGTTGATTAGTATACAGTTCAACTGCTTATGCTGTGATTAGCATGCCACAGTGTTTACCATGTCCGCATGGCTCTCTGCGGCTCAGTGTAGAGCCACTTGTTGAATCCAAGACAGTCTGCTACAGTGTGCTCATCGTGCACACAGTGTAAATGGACCATGTAGGCTTTATTAAATGTGGCCGAGTATATAACTGATGTTTTTCATTTTTGGACTGACTATTAAGGAATACTTAACACAATAATGGAGACTCTGCTGTGTCTCATTACTTGAATATAAGATAATTCTGTTGAGAGAGGTAGAATTCTTAAATCCAAAAAATATCTTTCAAAAGTAGTATTTTGTTTCTATCAGTACTGATCTGATCTGTACGAGTTATCTTGCTCCAAGCTGAGACATAAATATAGTTCCAAGTGAATTAAAGGGAAGTTATTTTGTATATGGCCATGACTATAAATGTTTTCTTCATTTTTTTCTAGAGCAAAAGGAATAGAGAAAGTTACTGAAAACAGGAATTACTTTGCTGCATGCATCTGCCCATTTACTTAAATACACTGCCATTTGTTTTCATTTATTTTCAGTATCCTCTTTACCCATTCAGAATCACAGGACACCTGACAAGCAATGGATGCAAGGCAAAAAAATGATCCCTGACAGGATACTTAGTCACATATGGACTATTCACAATTGGGACAATTAGGAACATAACAAATCCACTTTCTTTTTTTAGTGATGTGGGCGAAGATACTAAGCTATGATGAAAAACATATGGGCACAGGAAAACCTTATGGACTGTCTAACAAACATCTCCTCACACTTCTCATACTGTTCTTCCTTTCTTCTCATCAAAGAGAATTCAAGCAAGGGGTAGACATATTCAAATCGTGGTATAACATTAAATAGCATTTTGTTATTTTCTTCTCCTGAAGGGCCAACATTTTGATGAAAACTGCTGTTTATTTTTATTAGTACATACATTAACATTATATATGCAGAACACTCTCACAAGGATTTCTAAAGCAACAGCAATTCCAAGAAGAGCACAAGTTCGGATATGATCTCACACAACAACAAAATTATTAAACAAGTATCACAATGCAAAACAGCAAAATCATTAAACAAGTATCATAATGCAAAACAACAGAATCATTAAACAAGTATCATAAAGCAAAAACCCAACAAACAACACCAATGCAAACCAACACAATCTTAGTTACAGAAGCCACATCTCTGCCTCTCCTGAAATGGCTGCACCACCCACACATTCCATGACCATTACTATAAAAGTCATATGAAGTCAAAGATTGGGGTAATGTTGTAATTAAGAACAGTATTGTGATACTGTGCAACCTTTGACTATGAATAATTAAGTAATAGTGGTACCCTTTACATGAGAGGCTACGGGCATACATTCCCCAATGCAAAAATGCACACATAGGACAGCAAAAGCATGAATATTACTAAGGAGGTTATGTTTTTTTCTACATCATACATGTAGATGTCAGCATAATACATATCCAGAGATATTTGGTATTCGTGATATCATGTGAAGATGATGAGAAGAAGAAGAATTATGAGGTATATGACTCCTCAAAGAGTGTGACAGCACACTTGTTCCTGAGCATACTATCCATTGTAGAATCTGTGTAGGACATCAGATATCACATGAATATTTGAGCTTATGGGGAGCAACTAATGACAGAAGTGTAGCATGCATTGCAAATGCCCATTGCGTGCAAATCTCTAGGAAGTGAATGATCATGCTTGTGTGTGTGTGTGTGTGTGTGTGTGTGTGTGTGTGTGTGTGTGTGTGTGTGTGTGTGTGTGTGTGTGTGTGTGTGTGTGTGTGTGTGTGTGTGTGTGTGTGTATGAGTATGTTTGTGCATTAGGGCTAAGCAAAAAAATCAAACCACCCTTGATGGATGTCTTAGTGAAGAACTCCTTAGTAGTCTCTCACCACACTGATGGGGACAGAATGGAAAAAATATAGTAAAAAAAAGTTTTTTCTTCTGATGCCCTTTCTATTTACATTATTTAGAGATGGTTTCAAGTTATTATTCATAACTCTGTGAAGCTTCTTAGCAAAAGTATGAAACTAGAAAGAAAATGTGATAGTTTTCTAGAATTTGACACCGCAGTTCATTCTCTGGATGTTTAATTTTCTGAATCAGAGAATATGTGATGAAACTGAAGATCAAGTTTAATATTTCAACACAAATGGCTAAGGTGTTCCTGTAAAAGTATAGCTTTCATGAAGGTATTACCATACCTACACTTGTTATCTGATTTTGTACTTTCAAAGTATTCAACATTTCTTCATGCACTGAAGATTAAAGTTCTTGTAGGATGAAATGGTAGGCTTAGAAGCTCAACTGGCTATCAATGTGACAAGCTTGATCCTATGAATGAAATGCCATAAGGAATCTTTCTCAGTAAGTAACATCATGATGATGCAATCATTTAGTTAGTTAATCAGTGGTCATTGGTATCACATCTTCCTTACTCCACTGGCATCTTGATGAATTGGCATGTATTCACAGATTTAGGCTAAATTATGCAATAGATATGTTACTGATGCTTTACTGTCACTGTGGATGGACTATTTTGTTGCTTTCATGATGCTGTGTGCCTAGAGAAATGTAATTAAAAATAATAATCATACTTCTATCTTGAAAATTATTAAGGATTCAATAAAGGTTACATGATAATGTTTAGTCTGTGCACATTGTGGCGTGATTCAAACATAGCCGCAAAAAGTTTTAGTTTCAGTAAACTCCACATAGCAGCATGCATTGGCGAGCATGCATGCAATAATATGGAAACTTTCATTTCCAAGATGGTGGTCGTCTGAGAAACACCCTCTCCTCATAGTTCCATCTACCCGTCTTAGGTTAAACTTTTTTTTCAAGTCTATGTAAGTAAAGATCTGGTGCAATCAAATATATCTGTGTGGAATCTCAGAAGAAAGGCTTTTGTGATCTAAAAGACAAGTCTGTAGTGTCAAAAACGGCTTGCTTTATTCTGCAACCAAAACGATCGATGAGACACGTGGCTGTATAGAGGCCTGGGATTTCAGCACTGACTCAACTGACAGCACCCGCCGGATTACTCATTGGTGTACCAAGATGCCAAAAGAGCCTGAAAACATGGATAGTCAAATGACTAAAACAAAATTATCTGCTATATCTTCATCCCCTGAAAAAGAAGCCAAGAGATTAAGGTCATCCAAACTGGCTCAAGAGCAATCAAGAGAGCCAGCTAAACAAAAAGCCGATGGATCTCCGCTAATGGATGAGCTACAAAGTGCGCTACTCCCACTACAAACAGCCATACAAGAACTAACTATCAAAATGAATTCCTTTGGATCATCGATTACTAAAATTGCTGACCGTCTGGATCTGGTGGAAGAGACAGCTAAATCAAACGAATTTGAAATCGAACACATTAAGGAACTTCTGCAAGCGAAAGATAAATCATTTTGTGATATACATGCTAAATTACTAGATCTAGAAGCCAAAAGTAGGGGGAACAACTTAATTTTTAGAGGTCTTGATGAAAAATATGAGGCAAACCAACTTCTTGAAGTTGTCACTCAAATATTTAATGATCTATGTCAGGGAAGAAGCCCCCTGTCCAACTTCACCATCGAGAGAGTACACATAGCTTTACGTAGTCAGCAAACCAGCACAACTCCGAGACTGATCTATGTAAAATTGCTAAACCATCAAGACCTACAACTTATTTTGTCAGCATACAAGAAAACCAAACAATTTACATGGAATAGCCAAAACATCTCTATTTCGCAAGACTTGCCACTTGAGATAAGAGAAAAGCGATGCAAACTTGCCCCCTACTGTGCTGAACTTATCTCCCGCAAAATTAAATTTCAAATGAAATTCCCATCTATATTGCTTTTTACCTTCAAGGAAACCAAGTTCTACATCTCTTCCCCTAAAGAAGCAGACTCGGCATTTGTTAAGTGCTTTGGCGCAACCCCTTCCAATCACTGAGATCCTCCATTTCGATTTGCTACACTCATTGAAAGTTCTTTTGATTTTTGTGGTCCGTTGGTATTGATGTGGTGTTGTTACTCATCGGGTGATGTAAAGGTCCTGCTCTTTGGTTGATTTATGAAATTCCATAATTTCAATGGGAACCTTCCTTTAGTTCTTGGGACTAGGGAGTTCCTTAAAAGTGTCGGAGGAACCGGATCAAGCCTGTTACACCTCTACAACTGGAAGGTGAAAGGCTAATATCCATTCTTGGCTTGAGATGAGTGCTCACCTACTCAAACTATTAGCTGTATCAGCACGAATTTCAAAGTGAATTCACTGGTCTGAAACGATTTAGAGGTCAGTGTCCCGTGGTGTTAACTTGTCTAATTTCATTGAGAGATTATTTTTTCATATACACTGTGAAATCTGCAAATAAATAGACTGGTTTGTCAAGAGCTATGTATGGATTCGTGTTTTTGTAGGTGTACTTTGCAATAGGAACTAATATAGTCAATGGACATAGCAAACAACAAGTCGTACCTATGCTCTCCTGAATTAAAAACTCTAATAATTACTTTCATTTAAACATTTGATAACTTAAGAGAGTATACATAGCTAAATCCTATTCCAGTACTCTGATGTTAGTTGTTTAAGTTAGTATCCTGGATCTAAGTACTTTTAATTGATATTTTCTCTTCAGGTTGACTGACAGTTTTTATGGATGCTATTGAGATTTTAAGCAGGGTAAAGATGACTTTGCGTGGAATCAGCTGGGCATTGTATATTACTTGTAAATATATTAGGATTCCTATTTTGTTTTCTTTAGTTTTTGAAGGTATATGTTCACATAGAATTGTTGATTTTACTTTTCTCTCAATTATAGTGGTTTTGTGGCTAAGCACAAGGTTGGATTTGAGGGAACTTTATGCATTTTTTTTGGACAGTGCTGCATTTTATGTTTTTTCTTATTATCTGCCCTTTCTTCCTACCTACAACTAAAGTTTACTCATTATCAGTTATTCTATTTAGCAGTGTCTTTAAATAACTTTTGCTTGACTCCACATAATTATGTATAGCAATTGGAATATCTCGTCATGGAATGTTAGGGGGTTACAAGAGAAGAATAAGAGAAATCTGATAATGCATCTTTTGTATAAAGCACAATCTAATATTTGCTTTCTCTAGGAGACACATATATTAAATGAAGAATGGGCCAAAGAGAAAAATAAAAAGTGGATTGCTGATATTATTACGTTGGGTATTAAGCAGAATTCTAGGGGAATGGCGATTATTATTAAAAAATCCTTTGAAGCAAAGATCATGACAACAAGAGCAGATGTTAATGGTAGATGGTGTTACTTTACATGTGTATCACATAATCTAAATAAACCTATATTATTTTTAAATCTTTATGGTCCATGTTCAAGACAAGTAGACTTCATCATGAGTATGTATAATTTTCTTTTCAAATTTCCAAATCATTTATTTGTGCTGGGAGGGGATTGGAACACTGTCATTGATCCTAATTTAGATTGCTCAAGTAAAAACAGACCGTATAATGTCCAAGCTTCTAGGGCTTTATCTGAATTAATACTAGACTTTGATTTAGTGGATCCAGTTTCGTTTACTTCTGAATCCACAAATAATAATAATCTATTCACCTACATTTCTAAATGTTACTGCTCCTGGTCCTGTATAGACTTCTTTCTGATTTCCAACACTTTAACATATAGGCAAACTAAATTTTCATCTGAATGTAGATTTTTATCCGATCATTCAAAGATAACCCTTGAGATAGACTTTGCCTCCAATCTGTCCACACCTATTAAGGCTTATAACTGGTCTCTAAACAGTAATTTGTTAAAAGATCAATCTCTAATATTAGAAATTACTTCTACATTAAATGAGCTCTTCTCTCCCTCTCGTGATGGGGATATCCCCTTTGATGTTAGGTGGGCGGCAGGTAAAGCGGTAATCAGAGGAATCCTTATTAAGAAAGCTAGCTCTATTAAAAAATTACATGTAAACAAGTTAGCCAATTTGAATACAGAAATTAGAACTTTGGAAAACAAACTTTTTGAGGATTATTCACTAGATACGGAGAATGAGTTACAACTTAAACAAAAAGAATTATTTGAACATCACCAAGCTAACCTCTCTCTCCAAGAATTACGCTACACATATAGATATACGGAATTCTTGCAAACTCCCTCCAGAACTCTGGCTAGGTTAATTCTTAACATGCTCAAATCTCCTAGAATCTCTTGTATTCAACACAATTGTAAGCTTTATAAATCTGATGATCAGATTACTTATATATTCCAGCAAATATACTCTGATATTTATGCAAATAACAACAACCTTCCTGCAAATACAGAGATGGAAAAATTTCTAAACGAGCTTACTTTTCCAAAACTATCTAATTTGCAGAAGGATTTTTTATCTGCTCCGATATCTAAAGCTGAAATTCTGGAAGCAATTGATAATCTGAAGCTAGGCAAAGTCCCGGGCACAGATGAATATTCTCCTGATTTCTATAAAACTTTCAAACTTTCCCTTGTTCCCATTCTATCAGAACTCTATAAATCTTTCTCTAGTAACGGTATCAAGGACTTATATATTAACTATTCTAAAACTATTCTAATTCCCAAAAACACTCTCGATAAGACTAATGTAAATAACTATAGATCTATATCTCTTATGAATGTTGACATGCAATTTTTTTCAGCTATTCTCACAAATAGACTTAAAAAGATCATAAATATCTTAATTTCTCCAGAACAAGCAGGTTTTATGCCAAATAGACATACCTGGGATAACACACTTATGCTAGAAACTGTAATAAATTTCACCAAAAAAGAAAGAAATCCCAGATATGCATTGGTGTTAGATGCTTGTAAAGCCTTCGACCGGGTAAACTGGAATTTTTTATTTTTGGCTTTATCATACTTTGATATCCCCTCTAAATTTATTAACCTGGTCAAGTTATTATATAATAGTTCATATACCTGCCTATATATTAACAAAAAATATTCTCAACCTATAAAGATTTCAAATGGTACAAGGCAGGGATGCCCTTTTCTCCACTACTATTTAATTTATATTTAGAAACATTATTTTTGTTTATATCGCAAAGAACATATTGTTCTGTCCCTAGAATTTTCAACACTAACATTAGTTTTACTGCCTTTGCAGATGATTTAAATCTGTGTTTTGAACACCCTATTTCTGATACTAAGAAGATAATTAAATCATTAAATACCTTTGCCTCTATTTCGGGCTACCAAATTAACCTAAATAAATCGTTTATCTTTCCCACTAACCCTTTAGCACATAAATCATACTTATTTCCAGATCTTCCTTTTAGGGTAGACTACTCACTTAAATACTTAGGAGTCTACTATGATCATTCATCTCCTTCTCTTTCACAATCTAATTTAGCAAAATCTTGGCTCTCTATTGCCCAGGATATCGCGAGATGGCAGTATTTGAAACTTCCATTGTTATCTAAAGCTTCTATCATTAAAATGAATATTCTCCCTAAACTCCTTTATCATCTTAATGCTTTCCTATCCTCAGTTTCAATCCCTTTTCTTAATAAAATTCATAAAGATCTTGCAAAATTCATGTGGTACCCTAAGTCTGTGAGAATTTCGTATCAAAGACTTATTTTACCTAAATCATTGGGAGGTTTGGCGATGCCTAATCTTATACTTTATTATAGAATCATACATGCAAATAGAATATTCGCTATTGCTAACCATCTGCCTAATTCTTCTTCTTGGGTGCCCTTATGGAATAAGATGTGGTATAATTATGCTCTTAGTAATAATTTCAAGCCTAGAGCTCTCCCATTCCTGGAAAAAAGTATCCGTAAAAAATTAAAGCTTCACTTCACCCTAAAGGAGTTGATTAAAACTTGCCAGGACTTGTTCCACTCCCTTAATCTAAACAATGTTTTCTTATTATTCCAACCTATTCATCTTAATCCAAATTTGAAAATAAATGACAAAATGATTAACTTAAATAACTTCGCTTTGATTAAAGATTTTACCTTATGGGACATATATAGATTCAATCATCTCTCATTAACAGATACCAGTAACGTACTCTCTTTACCCAAAAAGTACGTTATTATTTTGAGACAATTAAAAGATGTCACGTCATTTTTAATCCACAACTATCCCAGTTCAGATACCGAATGTAATATAGTAGCAGTCCTATTACTTAATCTAGTTAGCAAGAAAAATATGCTCTCTATAACCTACAAATCCTTCTCCACATACTTGAATGAAGGGAAAATTATTTTTTCAGATTACTGGGAGCAACAGAGTGATACCATCTCACTTCAGCAGAAAATTATATCAATAAAATCCACTATTAAATATTCTCCTTTTAAAAACTCTGGTATACACAATTTATGATTACTAACAATTTATATCTAACCCCTGTTTACCTGAATAAATTTCATCCAACTGTTTCCACTGCATGCTCCTGTTGCTCTTGTCCCCGAGCTGATATTATCCACATTCTGTGGTTTTGTAGATATTCCTATAGTATTTGGTGCTCTCTTAAAGTAAAACTGGACAAAATGGGATATCATAAATCTACTTTAAGCTGGGAAATGGCATTGCTACATATTACCAATGTCAGCTTGTCAAACCTCAAACTTAGAGCTCTCATTACACTTTGTCTCCTAATTAAGTTCTATATTGACAAACATTGGACTGACCGATCTAAGCTGTCATGGAAAAGTTTTAAAACTCTTGCAATTAAATACATTACTGCCCAGAAACTGATTATAACTAACCCCTGCAAACGAACTGCTTACCAAGAACTGTGGGACTTCATTTTTTCGCTTTTGATGAAGGATTGAGGAAAGTCTCACTCATGATATCTCATTCCCCTAGCCTGCATTTTGTAAATTTTGTTAAAACAAGTCTCATTGTAAACATAATATATCTCTTTCCGAGAATTATGCTTAGAAATGATTGTCCTTCCTAATTCCCCCTCCCTTTTTTTTTTCTCTCATTATGCTATGAGTCTTTTATTGTTATGTTGTATGACACTGTGATATCTTCATTAATTTATAATTCTTAGGTTTTGGAGTACTATTGTGTGCAACAGCACTGTTTTTCACTGTTGTACCTATTGAAATTTATATATATATAGCTTAACTTTTTGTTTCTATATATTATTTTACTCCCCCTCAAACATGTAATTATCCTGTTTTTTATATTTAATCTTGGTTACTCTTGAGGGATTGTTTTATCCTATTGCAGCACTATTGTACATAGTGTAAATAGTTTCTGCTATTAGTTGTATTATTAGTCGTATTATTATTATTAGGTCTGGTTCATATGATATATGATATTACATGTGAGGTTATCGAACTGCAATTTTTTATCTCAAGTTGTGTTTGTACTAAAATCAAAGTCTATTTGAAAAAAATAATATGGAAACTTTCATGGCATGCAAATTACAGCATAATTAGCTGAATTTTATGCTAATGAAGTAAAGCAGCATGGTGGAGCAATTCAACAACCACTAAAGCAATCATGTTTGCGTTGGCCATGTATTCCCAAACTTTCCAAATACAGCCACGGAAAGATGTCTACATGGAAACAAGAGCAAGTAAAAGCTCTTACATTTATACAGAACGGCCCTTAACATACAAAACCAAACTTATTCTGACCTAATTACACAGGGTGGATGCTAGAAAATCAGTGTAACAATCATAATAATGTCAATTTAAATACCATAACATAAATGCAACTTCACTCTCCCATCCTAAAATGAAGATTATACTTGTAAGTAATGTAGGCTGCTAAAATGTGCAAACCTCCATAAAACAGAGAATTACACTGTAATGTAAGCATATGCAGGATGTAGCTGATGGATTATAATATTACTCTGTTACAATTAGGCTCCTGTGCAGTTTCCCTGCCCACATGGTTTCTAACCATGTGGATTCCAGGCTGTCAGCACAGTGAATATGTAAATGAGGTCAAAACCCATTAGAATTGTTGAATCTCAAAAAAGAGTTACCATGTAGAAATGTTCACTTTATACAGGCACTTCCCCAGTGTTCATGTTGAATACATGGCAACAGTGAATGCTGACACCAGGGAGGGTGTGTCAGTTTTTTTTTTACTTTTGCCATGTTTTGCATGATAAGGCACTTAGCACAACCATGAGAAACAGAGGAATGAATGGCAGGTTTCTCTGTGGTGTTATGTAACTATTCCTGTGGCAGCACATGTATGTGCTAGGACTGAAAAATAGATGTTCCTGGGTTTGACTACAAGGTGTGCAACCTTTCCTTCACATTTTATCATCCATGTATGTGCAATATTCCAAGAACAGAGGAAATATCAGTTTTGCCTTTGCTTACCTTATTTATGTGAAGGTGCATGGAGGTGTGCATAGCTGCACATAGCTCACTAATGAGCAAGCAATAGGTGTGTTTAATAGATGCTAGTTATAGCATAAACAGGTGAATTGAATGTAATCAACCAATCCAGGATGGTGGAACTATTCAACAATGTATAAAGTATCCATGTAGCCTACATTCTGTTTTTTCCTTTAGCCATCAATACCATTGGAGTAGAGACAAGGACAATTTAACTGAGACAAGGACAATTTAACTGAAACAATGCTAGGGGTTGCTGCAGCTATTCTACATCTGCTTGTGCTAGAGGCTGAAGCCAATGCTGCTGGTGCTGTTGACAATAGGCCTAGACTGAGAAGTAGAAGAATGTTCAGGCCCAGGGTAATTTTCCAGGGTAACATTCCAGGTACTAAAAGAGTTGGAGAATGTAAAGCACTACAGGGTGGACAGTGACACATTACGTGAACTCTTTGAGTTCTACTGCCCTCAACTCAGAGACAGAGCCTACTGAGGGGAACCCATCCCAGTGGAAACTAAGGTATGTGTGGCCCTAAAAATATTAGCTACTGGTACCTTTCAAAGACCAACTGGGGACATGATGGATGTGTTACAGCCATCAGCCTCCAGGATCCTTCACCAGTTTCTAGTTGCTATGCTCATACATGCCTTTGAGCACATCTCCCCCCACCCCGTACTTCTGAAGAGAGGGCCAGCAATATGGAACTGTTTTACCATGTAGTGCACTACCCTGAAGTATCAGGTGCCATAGCTTGCACTCATGTACACATTATGGCACAACCAGGTGAGCAGGGTAGAATCTCCATTAACCACATGGGATACCAAACCATCAATTGCCAAGTCATGTGTAATGCCCAGGAAATTATCATTAATGTGTGTGCTGGACACCTTGGCAGTAATCATGGCTCTCATATCTGGTACACATCACAGCTGTACCAGATGTTTGCTAGGAGGGACATCCCACAGGGCCATTTACTGTGGGATGCTGGCTATGCCCTGGAACCATGGCTGATGACACCCATCAGAATTGCAAACACATCCACGGAAAAATGCCATAATGAGGCATGCACTCAAGCTCGAAACATCATAGAGCACATGTTTGGGCTTCTGAAGTCACCGTTCTGGTGCCTAGATATATCTGGTGAAGCCCTGCAGTATAATCCATGCACATGCAGACACATAGTCACAGTATGTGCTATGCTCCACAATCAGATCTTATAGAAACAGCTGCAGCAAGATCAGCAAGGGGAAGGGGCAAACATCCACCTACCAATGTCTAGGTCACCACAGCCACAGTCAGACGAGGACTCAGAGGAGGAACCCCCAGCTGCTGTCTATGTTGGCAGATGTAGGCATGTTAATTATGCCCTTGCTTTGGCTAAGGGACAAAGCATATCACATGCACTGACCACCTAAGGACCTAATACCTTTCTCCTACTCACACACATATAGTAAAATTGATGCCAGGCACCTCACGCACAACCTTTACCTCCCATGTATTGGCTGTGTACTGCTTGTATCAGACTGAGTCAGCCCCGAACTAACAGTGTGTCAACTGCCACATTTACAAGGTAAGTCCTGAACCTAGAGTGTATTCTTTAACAATATTATGGCATATCCTTGTATTTCCTAACTTGGTACAGTAAGCAAGTAAACAGTAGTAGATTTGTACAGAAAGTACCTTAACATCGGACACCAGATACTTGTTTCACTTATATATGTCCATTAGTAATTAGTAAGCCTCAGGTATTAAAGATTCACACAGTCATGCCTCTGATGAATTCTGCTGTTTCCTGCTTGTCCTCAGTTTAGTACCATACCACTGTACTGGTAAATTATTAAAAACAGAAGTTAGAAAGTGATGATACATGTTGCAGTTTCAGACTTCAGACTTGTTTGTGTCATAACAGTAACTGAACTTTGCCCCCCCCCCAAAAAAAAAAGAAGTGTACCATTGCTCCTGCCATAACAGTAACTCAGCTATGCTACCTCCAAAAGAACAGTATATGTGTGTTTGTGCCATCCAACATGGACTTCATTTGTTGGCAACTGCATATCATATTATTCCCTGTTAATGTCTTCTCACATGTTAAGGCCAATGATATAGAATGGCTTACACACTGCATGTGTTAGATAAATGATGAATGATCAAGAAACACAGAAAGGTAACACAGAGCTGTATATCTGAAGTATAATTATGACAGGCTGTATGCTCACTAACTGCTCTATATTCAAATATAGTAAAGATAATTAAATGTTCAAATCACAGCTGATGGTTTGATTCATAGGTTCATAGGTTTATAGGTTCATAGGTTCATAGGTTTGATAGCAGTTTACATTTTGATGCAGTAGGTTGTGTGAAGAATCACTTAATTTATTTTATGAAAACCTGTTTGTGTGCAAAGAGGACTAAGGCATCCCCGTTTTCTGAAGTTGTATTGGTATGAGGGTTCAAATCCTGACATATGCAAAAATTTGTGATGTGCACTTTCAAGTTTTATTGTGATTTTACAGATTTTCCACGTGCTCCTTAGTTTTAGTATCTTTTCCTCTTTGTCTTCTTTTAATTCCAATTTTGCATGATGTGCCATGTCCCAAAAAAAGTTTGACTAAGTGCTTATCTTGTTTGCACAAAGCGCAACATTGAGGAAACAGGGGAAAACCAGATTGCCTAGAAAGCAGATACCCAAAAAATAGAAAATGGATACATTCAATTAATGCTCTTAGCCATTGAAAAAAGCTGGCCTGGAATACAGATGAGACCAGAATACAGTAGCAAACATCAGCAATGTGCCTCACATTTGCACATTGCTTCCCTGCAATCAAACAGGGCTATCTCGCATGCATGTACACTTTGTTAAACATCACATAAATCCAATGCTTGCTGCACTATGGAATTGTATATATGATATTTTATTATTGGTGTTTATTGTCCATTTCCTTTGTATGACATAAAACTACATGTAGAAACATTGTAAAGTAAGTGCACAATATAACTATATGTCATATATTTACAGTACATGCATTTGTCTCCCCCCCCCCCAAAACAAGCACTACAACCCTGGGGACTCATTACATTTTTCCACACATATATCAACCACAATACAAAGTTTTATACATAATGTTGTGTGCTCACTCAGGGGCAGGGCCACTTGGTGGAGCTCAGAGTCTTGCTCTGCAAAACTCAACAGCCAAGTATGCTCAGTAAGGATTCTTGTGTTGTTACACAGCTAGGCGTCCAAACAGCATACTGCTTTTAGGCTACTAGCCTCAGATGACACTATGAAGCAATGTGTCTATGGATGGAGATACTGGTCTCCATCATTGTACTGAATAACACAAGGATGCAGACATCAGACACTGCAGACATTGGCACAGTGAGATGACAGTAATGACAGTCCAGTGGGTGTGGACTCAATTCTCACTGTCACCCAGCTTGACATCCATGGGTTTGCAAGGTCTACACCCTTACACCAACCATGGTGTTCACCCATCTCTTGTGTTCTTCCCCATACCTGTGTCTTGTCCTGTATATCCAGTCTGTCAGCAATTACTTCCTCACCTTGGCAATTTGCATGCCTCTGACATACCTGTGCCCCTTCCCCAACATTCCTCCATCTTAAAAAAATATACATATATATAATATATATATATATAATCGGGCACCTGTCACAAAAAATTAATTGTCCCATGCCTAGCTCTCCATGTTGCTCATGTCTACTTGACATACTTGATTCAGTCCAGTTGGCTATACAATATGATTACATTGTTGTCACGTCTTTCTCTGGAGGTGACAGTCCAAATTCAGCTTATCTTCTGTACATATGATCAGTTTTTTCAGGGCACATTCTCTGTATACATCATATATTCACACTACATGCATGTGCTGTCCACCACCCAATCAATAAAACACTGGGGGCTCAGTATTTTTTACACACACATAGCAACCACACTACAAAGTAATATATAATGTTGCATGCTCCCTCATAGACAGGGCCAGTCAGTGATGCTGACAACCATATTCTGCTAAACTCAAACATTCAACTATGCTCAATAAGAGTACTTGTAATTTTACACAGCTAGGCTTCTACATACCTAGGACACACTGTACAGTTAGGCTACTGGCCTCATATGAGCCTATGAATCTATGTGCCTATGCAGGTCTCACAACCTGCTGTCCCCCCACATGGCCTACTGATGTCATCTACCATAAGTTCATCTGCAGCCATGCAAAAGTCAGACTTGTGCCATGGCACTTGCATAAAGTACTGAGTTCTATAGTTTGTATACTTAGAGAGGTAGGGTTCTGTTCTCACTACAGCCAAGTGTGTGTGTGTGTGTGTGTGTGTGTGTGTGTGTGTGTGTGTGTGTGTGTGTGTGTGTGTGTGTGTGTGTGTGTGTGTGTGTGTGTCTATTCAGCAGAGTAGATATGCTGTCCTATCGTTATTTCTCCAATGGCATGGCTTCCTGATCTTTTCATACTTGCAGAAGCTTGCACATCCATTTCATGCAACTCTCCTAACCTCTTTTCCCCCACATGACCTGCTGATGTCATCCACTATAAGATGACCTGTAAACTTGTAAAAGTCAGACATGCACTGTGGTGCTTGCATATAGTTGTGTTTGTACCTAGATAGATAGGTAGGGATTATATTCTCTCTACAGTCAACTGTGTGTGTGTGATAGATGTTGACATTGCAGAGACCTTTTTACACCAGCATGCGGGCCACTGTTATCACCATATACACAACAGTTCATGCTAATGTAATCAGCTATATCAGATTACTGCTCATATAATCATCCAATCAGGCCAGGATCAGACATTGGCCTGGAGTCCAGGCAGATGTCACCTTATGTTCATAGGAAGTTACTAGTTAGAGGACTGGTGACAGGTATGCTTTGTGGTATGTCTGATGGGGACAGGGAGAGGTGAACTTTGCCCCAAACTGTCTAGTAGCAGGTTGGTGATGTCCTCAAGGTCAGCATGAGTGGTACCATCCACTACTAGTTGGACACAGAGCTGGGCCTTCACTTTTAGATGTCTGACATAGCTAAAGAATGACTCCTGATTATCTTTAGCTAGAGATGGTACTTTAGGTTTGTATGTGGCTTTAGAGGACTTTTCAAGATAGCTAATTTCTTTGTTCAAGCTATGGAGAGTGTTTTTCCTCTGCTGAGTCAGTTCTTTTTTGTTCTTAGACATTACATTCATCCACTTGTATAACCTATGTATGCTTGATGCCTACCAGGATGGCTTGTTTTCTGTGAGCAACTTGTTTTGATCCATTCAAATTCAGCCAACTCTATACAATTGTTTAGCTGTTTATACAGGCCATTTGTGTACACCTCTGTATAGCAGTCATTGTTGACAATGGTAGCGGGGGAGGGGGTTACCACTCTTTATGGCAGTGGTTAGGAGCCTATAGTTTACCTGGGAGAAATATCTCATCCTTTCTGCTCTTCAGGGGTGTCTGTTATGGCTGTGAATGTGAATGAGATTGAATTGTGATCTGACCTGAACAGGGGCCAACACACAGGGGTTAGTGCTGAGAACCACTGTGTTGATCAGTATTAAGACTAGGACATTTAAGCCCCTTGTGGGGGTGCAGACTATCTGTTGAACAGCATGTGTATTAACAAACTCCAAGAACCTTAGGGTGAGTGTGTTTGTGCACATATATGATTTCAAATCGATGGAAGCATAGTTAAAATCACACATGACCAAGATGTTTGGCTGTCCAGTGAGTGACTCAATTAGGTCCAATTAAGTAGTGTGGTCCTTGTGGTTCATGGTGAGGGACCTGTACCTATCACTAATATGGAAGATGGTTTTACATATAGTTAGTTGAACTTGGAGTAGCACTACAGATTTGTACACTTTGACCAGTCTTGCGGTCTATTTGTCATTAATGAAGATGTATTCACCCCCGACATTGGTTCTTTCATGCTCATTTTAATGTTTGAACATGTGGAAGGCATTGTATCCCTGCATGCCCAAGGTGCTGTTTGCAGCTTTGAACCATGTCTATGTGACTGAACAGGCACGGACATCTTTTAAGGTAAGGAGTTCTTCCAGTAAGTGCAGTTTCTGATTTACACTCCTTGCAATAAACAGCATAACCTCCAGTTTGTCTGCGTTATATACCTTTATGTTGGGGATTTAGTTGTTCTGACATTACCTAAAAAGGCCTCCATGGGGGAGGTAAGCACCTTTATATAGTACAGTGAGGTACATCTCCAATCATTCACTGCAACATGGAATATAACAAAGTCATAATGGTACTTGCTGTTGAGAGACTTCAGTGCATGCATGATGTGATTGGCTCTGGCACCTGAAAGGAAGCTGATTGTGACCTTCTCCTTGTCCAGCTTGGTGAGGTGGAAATCTGTGTGCCTCATTAAGGAGTCACTTAAGCAAGACATTTGGTTCTGAGGTGTTTTGCCTGATGGGCTTATTGACTGAGACAATAGTGTGTGTATTATTATTGCAGTGGATTCTGTTGGATCTGCACTGTCTGCAGTAGGTTTGTGTTTGGGAGGTCTCTGATCTTTAATTAGGCTTCTAGTGAGTACCTCTATGTATGTGTGGGTTTTATATTGTGAGCTTATGTGCAACAGGTGAATTTTGTTTCCTGGCAACATGTTTGATATGTGGTTTGTTGTTATGTGAGAGAATTGATTCCAGATTCATAGTATAGATACAGCTCTCACATGTTGTATTAGTTTGTTTTAGCAGTAAACTGGTTGTCAGTATACATGAGGCAATTGCTCTGTTACCTCAGGATGCCCATGCTCATCAGGCTGTCTGTAGACATGGTGGGAAACTGTACGTCCCTTATGGAAGCTATATACTGTAGTAATTAATGGGGAGTGGGCTAGATGGGCCAAGATTTGATGAAAGACTAACAAAATGTGTCTATTCTATTGAGGGCTAGGGTTACAATTATGTGGCAATGTTTCACAATGCACAAGTGAGTTGCTCACAGGCAATAGTGCAAGTTCCGAGCAGCTATGGTAAACTGAGTGCAAACAGCCCAAAACACAATGCTGGAATACAAGCAAAGTTAAACTATTTTAAACATGTAAAAGGGAAAGGTCAACATTGAGCCTTATTCTAGCAGTTCCTAAGTCAGATGGGTTCTTGGCTGCACAGTTCTGCTACAAGAGTGCAGAACTCTTAATGTAAGAAAGCTGGTTTTAGTGCTCCAATGATACTAAACAGTCTAGATTCAGGAAACCTATGCTATAAAATGCAGAAGTACTAGAAATCCAAAATTCAGAAAATCACAAACACAACAGAAGAACAAACATTTTAAATAAAGCAAAAATTCAGTAAAATACTCCAACAAGAGTGCAGACAGCAAACCTTTCTAGTGTGAAATAAATGGTCTGGTACACACGTGTTTAAACCCGAACTAAAACACTTTCAGAATAACAGACACAATAATTCCCAGCTTAAAAGGGTGTAGACTATCCTCCCTTGCCACAAGAGTCTACACCACAAACCTTCTTAATGTAAAATAGCTGGTTTGAAGGCCAAGTGCTTAAAACATAAAAAAGGGACTCAGCAGCCACAATAACCATTCAACCAGCAATTCCCAGCTCAAAAGGGCAGAGGCTTCCCTCTCGTCTCACCAGAGTGTAGACTAAAAACCTTCATAATGTGAGACAACTGGCCTGAAACCCAAGTGCTTAAACCAAAAGTAATAGGCTTAGAATAACAGGTACAATGTATTGCGATACCAGACAGATGACTGACATCTTTTAATCTACCCACATACATCAAGTGATGGTTAGTAGGCCCTGTGACATCTTGATGAGAAAGCCCAGAGGTCTGTCCAGTTGCTGCATGTGTCTGGTAATGTTCCTGCAAAAATAAGCATTATATTATATTACTGCTCTGATGTGTTTGATTACAGTGCTGCCATACAATCCTGAGATCTGCATGTGATGGTGTGCCTTATGATGTGCACCATGCATATATACTGGAAAAAATTAAAGAGAACGGTTATAAAATAATGACACACATTGCAGCTCCTGACTTCACAACCCTTAGAAGACAATATACTAGAAATTGCTCTCCTGATAAAGCTATCCACTGTGTTATTTGGCAAGGGAAATATAACTGATAGATGCAATTATAAGTTCAACAACACAAATGTAGACATATAAGGTGCTAATATAGCTATGCACCCTGTGCATCAGACACAAAGCTTTTGTATCCCTGAATCCAAAAGAGATAAAACAGGGATATGACACAGTTATCATAACTTGCACAGGGTGCAGAGGGGGAGCAGGAGGCCTAGGCTGACACAAAAGATCAGTGAGTGTGTGTGATGGAGAAAGGAAACAAGGCAGGCTGTGTGTGTGTGTGTGTGTGTGTGTGTGTGTGTGTGTGTGTGTGTGTGTGTGTGTGTGTGTGTGTGCATGTGTGTGCATGTGTGTGTGTGTGTGTGTGTGTGTGTGTGTGTGTGTGTGTGTATGTATGTGTGTGTCTGTCCGTAGGGGTCATCCATGTGAAAGTAGTATGTGAGAGTCTGCATGAACACAGCCAAGCTCAGTGTCAGCTTTACATATTGGTATGTTGGACAAGTGTGAGCTATGCATGGTAGAGGTGGTGGTTCATCGTTGTCACCCTCAAGCAAAGGAACTGACTTTGCCAGGGTTACACTAGCACCTTCACACCCAAGGTCAGATGGAGTGCTGCTACTTGAGAGTGACTGATATCTGCTGGACATGGTCCCTTCATGAGAATGCCCAGGACCATGACCCCATGGCCTGCCACTCCTGGATGTGGATAGCACACTCCCCAATGGTCCAGCAGAAGTACTCCCACTAATGGATCATGATCAGGAACAGCCAAGTTGGTTCTCAGCAGGTGTTGTGGTTGACCTATGTACATGAGGGTGCCCTTGCCCTCCTAGTAGATGTTCCATCACAGACATGGCTTGTTCATTGACAGGCACACCCCCTGTCCATCACAAATGCCCCTCATTCCAGTGTGTCATTCATCCAATCCAGGGAATCAGTGACACTGTGGCAGCAGTCACACATGTCAGATTGTGCCACATCCACAACCTTGAGCATTTGTCTGGAGCACCTTTCTGAATGTGCCTGTGCTTCCATGATGGCCCTAAACATACATTGGGTGGCATGGGAATAGACAACTGCAGCAGGGGGAGGAGAGACAGCAGGCCCCCTCTGAGCACCCCTATCAACCCTCTTGCATGGCACCTCACCACCACTTTAGTTATAGCCAAACTCAACAGGCACTGAAGCTGCAGTAGCCACACTTCCCTGCTCAGTGTCATTGCCCTCAACCTGTTCTAGATCTGTGGGTTCAGTGGACTAGATAGGCATAGGCCTACTGGCTGTTGCCAGGGAAAAAGAAGGGGGTGGCTGGATGTCAATCTCTCTGTCAGATTCAAACTGTGCACCCCCTGACTGAGACTCAGTTTTGACACCATCATCATCAGTGTCTGATGAGACACTGACATCAGGTGGCACACGGCCTATACTCCCACTGAATGATCACATGTGATAAAAAGGGAGAAACATGGCCATACATTAATACCTGCACTACTATGGTGCAATATATGCTAAGCAACTAACAGTGCTACCACTATTACAGACAGTACAGCAATATACAGTACATGCCTAAAATAACATATTAGACTACTAGAAATTGATCTGCACTACTGAAATAACTTGATTTGGCTTACCACCTTCAGAAGGCCTATGTTGCTGGATTCTTGATGGTCCTGAAATAAGTTAAGCAAGAGGTAAGTCCAACATCATCACATTTAACAGTAGGACATGAAGTACTACATGTACTCCCTTCAATCAGCATGATTTGTAACTTTAACAAGAACGTGGCTGATAACTCCAAACAGAGCTAATCAATACACTAATATTCAGCCCCCCCCAGAAAAAAGTGACACAGACATAACTTTTATTTCAATTGTTTTATTTTACAACATTATTGAACCAGTCATATAACAAAGCCTACCTAGAAGCTCTTCCTAGGACTGAGAAGAAGTTGCACCCACATCAAGAACATATTGTGAGATATTCTGCTGGGAGTTATCCTGTGTCAGAATATTCAGCAGGAATTCCTCATTGTGGGTGAGAGGTGGTTCTGCAGCAGCCCCACCCCTGGTTACCCTCTGGTCTCAGGAAACAGCAGCTGCATGCCTCTGTGAAGATGAGCATGTCAGTGGCCCTGTGGTCCACCTGCTGATAAGTATGGCCATGGCCACCCACGGCATTTATCCTATCAACAATTTGCTGCCATAGCCTCAGCCTCTCTAGTATACTGGGATGACCTCTTCCAAAAAGAAAAGCACTGTGTTGACATAACACATCCCCTATCATTGTGTTTTCTGCCTCATTGAAGGGGGGGGGGTCTGTACCTCAATGACATTTTAAGTCCTAAAATACAACAGAATGATAATACACACAACTATCACATAACTACAAAGTAACTGTTACCAGATAAAAACAGTTAATTTAGGTAGTCAGTAGTACCCGCTGGAAAAACATAACACATACGACATATGTGAAATACTAACAACAGGCAGAATGTAAAACAAGGAAAGTAGCAAGGGCAACATATCCTTGTATGTGTCATAGCAGTAACTCAACTGTGCTCCCTCCCAAAATAACAGTCCATTCTAGTTTGTGAGATGATAGTAACTTCTCCCCCCACCCACTAAAAATAGCTACATGAGCCATTTTGCTAATAAAACACATTGGAAATGTTAAATATGCATTGAAAGGACCTGTACCTGAAAAATGTGTACATATGTATCACACAGCTTACTATTTGCATGTATTGTCACTCATTTGTACCTTTGAAATGGCTTGACAAACATGGCCATGCCATCAGTACACAGTGCATGCTAATCAACCAATCTGGTGGAGCTATTCAAGAAGTTATAAATGAACCATTTAGACTCCATGCTGTTTTTTCCTGTAGATTTCAAAAGTAGTGGAATACAAACACAGAAAGTCTACACAGGCAGAATGTTAGAAGCTGCTGCTGCTGCATAACTCCATTTGTATATACTACAGCCTGCATGCAATGTTGCTGCTGCTGCCAATAGGCCTAGGCTGAGACAGAGAAGAGTTTACAGGCCGCATTTAACTTATCACAACATATATGTCATGGAAATTGTAGAGTGCTACAGGCTGGACAGGCACTCAATACATGAACCCTGCAACCCCTGCTATCCTCAACTCAGAACCACAACCTTTACCTCCACATGTATTGGTCGTGTACTGCTTGCATCACAGTCAGCCTTGAGCTAACACTGTGTCAACTGCTGCATTTACAAAGTAAGTCCTGAACATGTACTGTATTATATAATAATATTATGACATATCCTAGTATTCTATCACTTGGTGCAAAGTGGGAGATCTATACAAAATGTATTGTCACATGTAACAGCAGAAACTTATTTGACTTTTATGTGTATATAAGCAAGAAGTAGATCTCAGGCCTTAAATATTTTCACATTGATACATCCCCAAAGTAATGATGATCACTGCATTCAATCAGTTTAGCAACATATGTTTAAAATGGGAAATCATAACAGAGAAATTTGGAAGTAATAAGACACATAGCAGTTTCCGCCTTCACCACCTTCACAAGCTCAAACTAGCAAGATGCAAAGCAAGGAGAGTAACAAAAGCAACATATCATTTTTGTGCCATAACAGTAGCTCAGCCTGGCTCCACCCCAAAAAATTATACCCTTGCATGTTCCATGAAAGGAATCCACGTTTGCTCCCCACCCCCAAAACAGCAGTCTATGTAAGTCTGTGGCATCCAAACTTCCATTAATTTGATGACAACTATATATATTGCTCCCAGTGAATATCCTCACACATTTTAAGGTAAATGATATAGACTGGTTTACACACTGAATGTTATTGAGTACTGGTCAGATAACTGATGAATGACCAAGAAAAACAGAAAGGTAGGACACAGCTGTATATTTGCAAGGAATAATCATAGCACATTGTCTGATCAGTATGTGCACTACATCCAAGTATATTACATAGAGCACATTTACAAATAATAGGTCATGCCTTGATATCAGTGTACATTCAGTTACACTTGATTGTGTTCATAGGTGTGCACTAGGCTAATGGCCCTGTAGACTTTACAAGCCTAGCCCATAGAAATGCCCTGGCATTGTGCCACCCATCTTTAGTTCTCAGTGCCTCTATCAAGTAGTGCCACTGGAGTGATCCCCGGGGTGGACTTTCTATAAACCATTCACTCATCAAGATTTCTCTTGAAGAGGGACAGTGAGGTGCTGTGCTTGACATGTATGGTAAGTCTTTTCCAGAGCATGGACTGTCTATGGGTGAGGAACCTGTCCCTTCAGCATGTTCTGTTGATTGTAGTAATGAGGTTGAGGTCTCTGGAGTATGTGGCGAGGAGGGATTGGAATTTCTTTAGATGTAGCATTTCTAACAGAGCTGGGTCAGACATGGCTTTTAAGTCAAGCAGAGATCACCTCTAAGTAAGCAATATGAGACAGGGAATAGCTGGACTCTTTTGAGACTGTCCATGTAGGATATGTGTTTAATGCCTAGAATCCTCTTTGTGAGATACTTCTGTGGTCTCTCCAGCTGTTGCAGTTGCCCATTGAGGTACATGCCAAATGGGGCATTATACTCAATGATTGATCTAATGAAGGAAGAGTAGAGAGAGATGATGACCTCTTTCTTCCTGGATGCAAAACCCTTAGTAATGAAATGTTCCACATAGAAGGACTTTCTGACCACAGTGGCAATGTGGTGGCCAAAGGAGAGGTTGCTGTCAACCGGCATCCCCAGATCTCTTATAATGCCTTCAGTTTTCAGTGGGCTCCCATCAATGTGGCAATTAGTGGGAACTGAGTTTTTTCCAAAGGGGATGATGACACATTTTTTGGTGTTAAGCTTAAGGCCATGGTTTTGACACCAGTCATTGGTCTCAGTGTGGTCTTTCTGTAGGATGTCTGCATCATTTGGGCAGTTAATAATAGCTCCCAGCTTGCAGTCATCTGTGAACATGGTCAGCCAGAGTCCCTTTGTGTTGGCCTGGAGTTCTTGAAGTAGATGCTGAATAGAAGAGGATGCAGGACCGATCCCTGTGGGATCCACTCTTGACTGGTCAGCAGTCTGACTTGGAGTCTGCTACTTTCACACTGTGTGTTCTATCTGTGAGCCAATTTGCAACCCCCCCAGTGATATAGGGGTTGAAGTCTAGTTTGGTGAGTTTATCAATAATTTCAGAGTGAGAAATGGTATCAAAGGCCTTGGCCAGATTGAGGTAGGCTGTATGCACTGTCTTACCTTCATCCACAGCCCTGGTGACTGACTCAAGGAAGTCAACCAGGTTAAGCAGGCATGATCTCCCTTTCACAAAGCCAAATTGAGTGGGTCTATAGTTTGGAGATTTCCTATATCTTTGTTAATCAGGTCTATGATGATGTGCTCCATAGCTGATAGGCTCATAGGTTCATAGGTTGGTACTAGGCTATCAGCCCTAGGGCCTATGCAAACCTAGCCATAACAATTCCCTGGCTATTTCTTCCCACACTATTTAATTCCCTGGACCCCTGTCTAGCAGGATGACTGACGTGATTCCCTGGGTGAATTTCCTTTCTCCTATCCAATCATCAAGGTTTCTTTTAAAGAGTGCCAAAGAGGCACTCTGCTTAACATGTATGGGCAATCTATTCCAGGGTCTGGGGAGTCTCTGGGTCAGGAACCTATCACTCCAGCATGTTTTGTTTATTATGATGACAAGGTTTAGATCCTTGGAGTGTGTGGCTCTGAGGAATTGGGATTTCTTTAAGTGTAGCATGTCCAACAGCTCTGGGTTTGACATGGCCTTATATGTTAAGCAGAGATCGCCTCTGTGTAGACGATATGCGACAGAGTATAGCTGGTGTTTTTTAAGGCGGTCAGCATAGGGCATCTGCTTTAGGCCTGTGATTCTTTTAGTGAGGTATTTCTGTGGCCTTTCAGTTGTTGCAGATGTCTTGAGAGGTACATACCAAACGGGGAGTTGTATTCTATAATGACTCTAATGAAGGATGAGTACAGTGGGATGATGACCTTATTTTTTCTGGATGAAAAGCCCTTAGTGATGAGGTGTGCCACATAGAAAGATTTCCTGACTGTTGTGGTGATGTGGTTATCGAAGGTGAGACCATTGTCCACCTGTGTCCCTAAGTCTCTTATCACACTTTCAGTGTTTAGTGTACTGCCACCTATATGGTAATTCACGGATGCATGTTTTTTTCCAAAGGTGATAACTATACATTTCTTGGCATTGAGCTTGAGCCCATGGCTCTGGCACCAAGCATCTGTTTCTGTAAGGCCCTTTTGTAGAGTATCCACATCATTTGGGGATTCAATAATGGCTCCCAGTTTGCAGTCATCTGCGAACTTTGTTAGCCAGAGTCCCTTAGTGTTGGACTGTACTTCAGAGAAGTAGATGTCAAACAAGAGCGGTCCCAGGACTGATCCCTGAGGTACTCCACTTGTCACTTGTCTGGAGCTGGATTTGGAGTCGGCTACTTTTACAGTGTGGGTTCTATCAGTTAGCCAGTTAGCAACCCATTGGGTGACGTAGGGATTAATACCCAGCTTAGTAAGTTTATCCATGATTCCAGAGTGGGGGATGTTGTCAAAGGCCTTGGCAAGGTCTAGATAGGCTATGTGGTCCACCTTACCCTTGTCCATGGCTCTGCAGACTGATTTGAAGAAGTCAGTCAGGTTCAGGAGACAAGATCGGCCCTGCACGAGCCAAAACTGGGAGGGGTCCAGTGTTTGAAGGTTGCCAATGTCTTTGTTTATAAGTTCCATGATAATGCGCTCCATGGCCTTGCAGATAAGGCTCATCAGACTGATGGGACGGTAGTTTCTGGGATCCAAGGTGGATCCCCCCTTGTGGAGTGGGATAACTGTAGCTCTGTGCCACTCAGTCGGCGTGAAACCTGAGGTAAGGCTATGATTAAACATGACACTTAGGTGAGGTGCCAGTTCATATTGTAGTTCATGTAGTATACAGCCCGGGATGTCATCTGGTCCCATGGATGCTCTATTTTTAGCTTTGGAGAGTGCGTTTTTTACCTGTGTGGCCGTTATTACCGGAATTTAGCAATCTTTCGGTATTGAGATGGGCCATTTAGGGGGTGAGAGGGGGTGAAGTTGGCACTGAATCGATCTGCCAGGATATTGGCAATATCCTTAGGATCAGTATATTTAATGCCATTCTGTTTTAGCTTAGAGCAGATCTGAGCATTGCCATTTAGAGTCTTGACTAGCTAGCCGTTTTAAAGCATTTACTGTTTGTTACTGTATCTATTTTTTATCTGTTTGCGAAAAAAACAAAAAAAAAAAAAAAATCCTTGTTTTCCCACCTTTACTGAACTAGAATAGTCCAGTCTTCAGATTTTGCTGATCTCTGGGCTGTGTCATAGTTCCTGTGTTGTCCATATCCTTATTTGGATAGGAGGAAGCTTCTTTGTTCACCAGTGGGAGTGGGGAGCACTGAGCAGCCTATTTGTCCCTAAAGGAGTGGTTCCAGTCCAGCAACTTGTAGTTTATTGGCCATTTTGTGCCATTTCCTAGCTCTTTCTAACCCCCTGCTAAAAAGCCCGCTTTAGCTCGATTTTGTGCGAAGTTGCGCGAATTTGCACGAAATTGCGCATAGCGCAGCATCGGGCAGCACTGGTTAATCAAGTTTAAACTATTTCTGGCTCCGCTAAGTCTGCTCTTCAGTTCTTCCCTTAGAACTGCTTTACTTTCAATCTAAACAGTCTATTCTCTATCTGAAAAGCCCAGCACTTGCTCCTAAAGCATTTTTACACAGGTAAAGCACTCTTAAACAAAAAGAAAGCGCTATATCCACCTACAATCCCCTTGAGTACCCATTTCCCTATAGGTCCTTTCTGACTCAGTTACACAGCAATCCCTTACACTATTCTAGCATGTCGAAGAGTCAATTACTGGCGTCCTCTCCAGTTCAGCTGGTGAATCTGGGAATCTGGAGGCAATGTTACAACTGCCTCATGTACACAGACAATGCTCTCCTCCTCCCAACAAATACAAATATATGTGAGAGATGCAACTATATAGCCAAACTGGAGGCTGAGCTCCCTCAACTCAGTACTGGCAAAACCAGTCAGGAGGAGAAGGTAACCACACACACCACAAACCCAGTCTCACATAGACCTATCACAACTACAAACCAAACACATAAACACACAAAAGCATACTCGGAAGCTCTAATTAAAAATCTACCAAAACAACAGAGGCCTCCAAAGTAGACATCCAAGCAACCACTACCTCAAAACATAGCACATGCAACACATAGTTCACAAAGTCAGTGTACCAAACAGTTACAGCCCTTAAGGCCAAACAACATGCCTGATACACTTATAATAGGTGACTCCATAGTCAGACACACTCATGTCCTGCTCACCAGACTAAACAAGGAAAAGGTTACAGTAAGCTGCCTGTTGGGCACTAGAATCCGCCACATAACACAAGCACTCAGGTCACTCCAATGCAAGTACAAATATGACTCAGTCATTGTCCATGCCGGTGTGAATGACCTGAGACATACCTCCCTGGACTACATGAAAAGAGACATAGAGGAGCTCTCTGATTATGTAGCCCAGGCTGGTATGACCCTGACCCTGAGCAGCATCTTACCCTCACCAAGAATGATGCCACAGTACAAAGACAAAATGATCAGCTTTAACAATTGGCTCAATTACTGGTGGTCATTCTAAGGGGATCCAATGTCTGTCTGCTTGGGATGACATGCTTGACAAGCCACGCTGCTTTGCAAGGGATGGCTTGCACCTGTCACCCCTGGGCTTCCGAATATTGGCCAAGGCTCTTGCCACCCCCATAGTGCCTTTTTTAGGCAAGACTCAAAAGACAAACCCACCTCCCTAGAAAACACAAGTGGAAAAAAACTAAGGGTAATGCTGCTCAATGCCAGAAGTCTAAACCTCAAGATGCACGCTCTCGAAGCCCTCCTCAGTATGGAGAACATTGATGTCTGTGCAGTGACTGAAACCTGGTTCAAGGCTCCTGAGAGCACCCCAGCACTACCAGGTTATACCTCATATCATGCTTTTCGGCCTCAAAACTTGGACCGAACCACAAAAGGAGGGGGAGTATCCATATTCATCAAAGATACCCACATCTCTAGGTTAGTGGCAATGCACAAAGCATCGGAGACCATCCAGGTGCAACTAACCATAGGCAAAACTGCCCTACAGTTTGTAGCATGCTACAGACCATCCTCTCAATCTCAGGAACCCCACTCAGCCTTCCTGAAGACACTGGAGAGTATGAATGTCTCTCCAAATACCATCATATTGGGAGACTTCAACTACCCAAACATAGACTGGGAGCATTACTCAAGCCCCAACACCCTAGCCCAAAGGTTCCTAGAATTCATAAACTCAAATGCGATGGAACAACTAGTCACCACTCCCACAAGAGGAGATAATATACTAGATCTGATCATCACAAACATGGGGACACAATGCTCCGCACTGGAAGTATTACCCTCATTGGTGAGATCAGACCATAAATTAATCTCACTGGAAATCCACATCCCGCCCCCACCCCCAGCACAAAAGACCACAGTGAAGAATTTCTCAAAAGCTGACTTCACACTTCTTAAGACTTAAGTGGTATCCTTCAAGGCCCCTGGGACAGTGGAAACCACAGCCCACACCGCTGAATCCTTTATAAATGCTTTATAAGGACACCTTCAAGAATGCATGGATCATGCAATCCCAAATAAAACCAAGACCCATTCCCCCAAAGGCAGGCATCCTGTCTGGTGGACCCCAGCCATAAACAAGCTTTACAACAGGAGGAGGAAGCTACTACATGACACAGCAAAATCCCCAAAAGGGAAGGCATCTCTGATCAGTACTAGCAAAAAACTACGATCACTCATAAATTCATCCAAGGCCAACTTTGAGAGAAAAATCGCAAAAGACACTAAAGACAATCAGAAGGCATTCTTTAGTTATGTTAGAAACCTGGGTGGAAACTCCCAGATATGCTCAGAGTTAGTCCAAAATGACAAAAAATACATTGAATCCACAGACATTGCCAACATACTGGCGGACAGGTTCAGTGCAAATCCCCCCCCCCCAAAAGGAGAAATATCTATCCCAGCAGAGTGTAGCCTCCCTGACATCTCAGATGCCCAGGTGAGAGCCGCCCTCTCCAAAGCTAAAAACACAGCATCAGTGGGACCAGACAGTGTCCCGGGTTGTGTGCTACATGAACTCCAAGAGGAACTAAACCCGCACATAAGGCTGCTGTTTAATCTTAGCCTTACTACAGGATACATACCCAAAGAATGGCGTACAGCAACAGTGGTCCCTCTCCACAAAGAAGGTGCTTCTACGGACCCTGAAAATTACTGCCCCATAAGCTTGATGAGCCTGGTCTGCAAAGCTATGGAGAGGATCATTATGGAACTCATAAACAAAGACATTGGGGACCTACAGACACTGGATCCTACCCAATTTGGCTTTGTCAAGGGCAGATCCTGCCTTTTGAACCTGGTCGACTTTTTTGAAACTGTCACTAAGGCCATTGATGAGGGTAAGGCAGTTCACACAGCCAACCTTGATCTTGCAAAAGCCTTCGACACAATACCCCACTCAGGCATCATAGACAAGCTCACCAGCTTAAATGTAAACCCATATGTCATAAGATGGGTTGCAAACTGGCTCAAGGACAGAACCCACAAGGTCAGAATTGCTGGAGCCATGTCAGACTCTAAGCCAGTCACAAGCGGTGTCCCACAGGGCTTGGTCCTGGGACCCCTCTTGTTCAGCATTTATTTTTCTGAGGTGCAAGCAAACATAGGAGGATTGTGGCTGACAAAGTTCGCAGATGACTGCAAACTGGGTGCCATAACTGATACTCCAGCGGACACAAGCATCCTTCAGAAAGGCCTCATAGAAATGGATAACTGGTGCCAGAGCCATGGCCTTAAACTGAACACCAAAAAATGTATAGTCATACCCTTTGGGAAAAACAAAGTACCCACAAATTACCACATAGGTGGTAATCCATTAAGTACGGAAGAAGTAATCAGGAACCTAGGGACCCAAGTTGACAATAACCCCTCATTTGACACTCACATTGCCAAGGTGGTTAGGAAGACCTTCTATATTACCCACCTTATCATGAAAGGATTCACATCTAGATCAAGAGAGGTCATTGTGCCCCTATACTCTTCCCTTATCAGGCCCATAATTGAGTACAATGCCCCATTTGGGATGTACCTTACCCGGCACCTGCAGCAGTTAGAAAGGCCCCAAAAGTACCTCACCAAGAGGATCAAGGGTCTCAAACATATGTCATATGCTGCCCGGCTGAAGAAACTCCAGCTCTATTCAGTCACGTACCGCCTACTCAGAGGCGATCTATGCCTGACGTATAAGACCATGTCCAATCTGGAATTAATGGACATGCTCCACCTCAGAAAATCCAAATCCACCTGAGCCATGAGAACAAGAGATTTGAACCTCAACACAGAAATAAATAGGACATGCTGGAGGGTCAGATTCATAACCCATAGGCTCCCTACACTCTGGAACAGAATCCCAGTCCATGTTAGGCAGAGCCCCTCACTGACTCTCTTCAAGACAGAGGCACAGTAAACTAAACCCTAAATGGGCATAGTATTCTCATTCCAAGGGGTGGCGAAAGCCACACACACTCGGGCTAGGCTTATAAATGCCCTAGGGCAGATAGCCTAGTATGAACCTATGAACCTATGACATAGTTATAGAATGCCTTGTGGTTGTCTTTGGAATCTTTGGCAATTTTATTTTTGTAACTAGCTTTGGAGGATTTTATGAGAGATCTCAGTTTCTTCTGGTAAGGGAGTTTTTTGCATCCTGGGATTTTCCTCTTTTCTGCAACAGTTTCTTCATTTTGTTGTAAAGGTTGTTTATGGCAGGGGACCACAAGATTGGCTTCCATTTTTTGGATGAGAGCATCTTGGTTCTCTTTGGGATGCCACGATTCATGCATGAGTGGATGTGCTCGTGCAGTGCCTTAGTGTAGGATTCAGCAGTTGAACTTTCAGTTCCCGTCTGCATGCGTGTCATGAAGTTTGTCACTTCTGACTTGAGTAGCATGAAGGTGGCTTTGGAGAAGTTTTTTATGGAGGTTTCCTTACTGGGGGGTGGGGGTGGGATGTGGTTGTTAAGGGTGATGGTCAGACCTGACTAACGAGGGGGTGACCATAGGAGTGGAGCATCGATTTCCCATGTTGGTAATGACCAGGTCTAGGATATTGGAGCCCCTGGTGGGACTATGGATTAGTTGATCCAGGGCATTGGAATTTATGAATTCCAAGAACCATTGGGCAAAGATGTTGGTACATGAGTAGTTTTCCCAGTTAATGGCAGGGTAGTTAAAATCACCCAGTATTAGGGTGTTTGGTTCTATCTTAAGATTTTCCAGTATGTTTAGAAAGGTGTAGTGAGAATCTCAGGGTATGGTGGGGGATCTGTAGCAAGCTACAGTTTGGATTGCAGTCTTACCTGGTGTTAGTTGCACCTGGAGAATTTCAGATGCATTGTGTTTGGACAACTAGCCTGGTGGTGTGAATATCCTTGGTGAATATTGACACTCCTCCACTTTTAGTGTTTCGGTCCTGGTTTGTTTGCGAAAAAGTGTGGTAAGAGTTGTAGCCTGGTATTGCAGGGGGGCTCTCTGGAGCCTTGAACCAGGTCTCAGTTACTGCACAGATATCAATGTTCTCCATTTTTAGGAGTGCCTCGAGACAGTGCATTTTGAGATTTAGACTTCTAGCATTGAGTAGCATTGCCTTCAGATTTTGCATGCTTGTACCTGTTACGGTGGTGGTTTTGTCCTTTGAACTTTGCCTAAAAAAGGCACTATATGGGTGGCAAGAGCCTTAGCTTTATGTATCAGACTTGTCAGGCTTATGGGGCGATAATTCCTGGGGTCTGTAGTCAGTTCCCCCTTTATGGAAAGGGATAATGGTAGCAGTGCAACATTTGGTAGGGACAAAGCCTGAGGTGAGGCTGTGACTGAACAAGCCCATAGATGTGGTGCCAGTTCATTTTGTAGTTCATGCAGAACACAGCCAGGGACATTATCGGGTCCCATGAAAGCTGTATTCCTGGCCTTAGACAATGTAGCTTAAACATGTGCCACAGTAATGCTGGGTGCCTGTCATTCTTTTGGTATTGTGATTGGTCCTTTGGCGGGGAGAGAGGGGTGTAAAGTTGGCAGTGAATCTATCAGCCAGGATGTTGGCAATATTTGTTGGCTCAGTATAGGAGGTACCATTGTGCAGTACCTTAGAGCAAATGTGTGTATTACCGTGGAGGTTCTTGATATGACTATAGAAGCCTTTGAGACTGTTTTTAGTGTCGGCCACAATTCTGCCTTCATAGCTGGCTTTGGAGGATTTGATGAAGGATCTCAACTTTTTGTTAAGGCTAATAAGGGAGTTTTTCCAGTCTTGGGACTTCACCTTTTTCTGCAACAGTTTCTTCCTTCTGTTGTAGAAATTATTAATGGCAGGGGACCACCCGATTGGCTTCCTTTTTTTGGATGAGAGCAGTTTGGTTCTCTTGGGTATGGCTAGTTCCATGTGTTTATGTACATGTTGATACAGTGCGTTGGTGTATGATTCGGCAGTCATGCAGCTATTTTGCATTTGCATGGGTGCCATGAAGTTAGCCACCTCTGTTTTTAGAGCCCAAAGTCAGCTTTGGAGAGGTTTTTCAAGGTGGTTACCTTTGTGGCAGGTGTGGGTGAGATGTGGATTTCCATGGTGATTAGTTTATGGTAGGATCTGATCAGGGAGGGATTGACTATTAGTGTAGCACAATGGTCACCCACGTTCGTAGTAACCAGGTCAAGTATGTTGCTTCTTCTAGTGGAGGTCAGAATGAGCTGGTCCAGGGCATTGTAATTGATGAATTCCAGGAAGCATTTGGCTAGTGTATTGTTGGGTTGGACCTTGATAGATTCCAGGGTGCTTAGGAATGTGGAGTGAGAGTCTAGGGACTTGGTCGGGGACCCATAGCAGGCTAGGACTTGTATCGTCATCTTACCCAATGTTAGTTGTAACTGAAGTATCTCAGATGCATTATGCTAGGCTACTAGTCTGGAGGTGTGCATATACTTTATGAATATAGAGACACTACCACCTTTGGAGCTTCGGTCCATATTTTGGGGTCAAAAGGTGTGGAATGAGTTATAGCCTGGTAGTGCAGGGGTGCTTTCTGCTGCTTTAAATCAGGTCTCTCTTACAGCATAAAAGTTGATGTTCTCCATTTTGAGAAGTGCTTTGAGCAAGTGCATCTTGAGATTTAGACTTCTAGTGTTGAGCAGCATCCCTCAGATTGCATTTATTTATAGCTGTTATGGTGTTAATTTGGTCTTTGGACCACCACCTAAAAAAGGCACTATAAGGGTGGCAAGAGCCTTGGCCAGTACCCGGATTCCAAGGGGTGACAGATGCGGGCCATCTCTGGCAAAGCATTGAGGTCTGTCAATCATGTCATCCCAAGCAGAGAGATACTGGATCCCCTTAGAATGACACCATAAACTTAGCCAATTGTTGAAGTCAATCATTTTTTGTTTGTACTGCAGCATCATTCTGGGTGATGGTAAGATACTGCTCAGGGCTAGGATCATACCTGCCTGGGCCACATTATAAGAGAGCTCCACCACGTCTCTTTTCATATAGTCCAGGGAGGTGCATCTCAGGTCATTCACACACACATGGCGAATGACAGAGCCATATTTGTACTTGTTGTGGAGTGACCTGAGTGCGTGTGTTATGTGTTGGATTCTGGCACCTGATAGACAACTAACTGTTACCATTTCCTTATTTAACCTAGTGAGTAGGACTTCAGTGCCTCACTATTGATTCACCTATAATTAGTGTATTGGGCAAGGTGTTTAGCTTTAGGTGATTAGGTTGAGGGGCACACAGTGGAGGTGAGTTATGTGTCCTGTGATTTGTACTGTGTTGTGGTGGTCGAGTATGTTTCTGTCTTGGAGGTCTTTACTGTTTGGGTAAATTTCTATTGAAAGCCTCCATGAAGGTGGGTGTGTGGTTTGTGATTTTATGTGAGAGCTGTGATGGTGGGTGTTCTGGAGGGCTATGTGTTCCATGTGGTGTGGTGCAGGTGTTGACCTTCTTCTCTTGACTAGCTAGTCCGGTCTTGGCTGGAGAGTGCATAGCTTCCAGTTTGGTGATATAAATGCATCTCTCACAAGTCTGAGCATTGGTAGGTAAGAGGAGAGGGTTGTCTGTGTACATGAGGCAGTTGCTACACTGCCTCAGAATGCCCAAATTCACCATGTTAATAGGAGAAAGGACAGGGAACTGCCCTTTAATCATGCCAGGAGGGGTTGTCATAACTACTAAGTACTGGAGGTATTTCCGTAAAGAATGGCTAGTGTTAATGGCACTTAGGTGTGCTATAATAATTGCTACAAAAACCTGTTGAAGTGCAAAGCGATTAAGTTGTTTGAAGTGCAAAAGAGAGAGAGAGAGAGAGAGAAAGAACAAGTAAGATCTAAAGAAAAAACTGAAGAGCAGACTTTCTAGCAGCAGTAATAGTTTACCTCAGCAAGGCACTGCTGCGTGGAACTTAAATAAGTGCAAACCCGTGCAAATGCAGGCTTTTAAAAAAGAAAGTTGAAAGATATAGAAAAACTTCCCATAGGGCCAATAAGCTACAATTTCCTGGCCAGAAACCACTCCTCTTTTGGTAGATAGGCTACCTAGTGCTTACCACTCACAGTGATAAGCTAGAAGGCTTCCCTCCAACACAAAAAGACTTGGTGGAACACTCAGAAGCTTACAAACAGTTCTGGATACAGCAAATCTGTATCTGGACTAGTTACAGGAAAGGTGGGAAAGAAGCTTAGAACTTTTTTTTGTTACGGAAAAGCAGCTAAAACAGCAGTAAAAACAATTCAAATGAAATGCAAGCTAGCACACTTGAGAGTGTAGCAATATTAAAGCAAATACAGTTTAAATAAATGCAATTAATTATTATATCACATATTTGCTGCAAAGGTGTTTGTGGAGCAAAGATGGATAAGTCTACCATCCTGTTTTGTGACAATGCACTGCAATGATAGCTGGGATCCAGACCTATGTAGTCATATTTCATGTGCACTAACAGTTTCTACTGTATATATCATAGAATGATTTTCTCCATTTCAACTAATTCCCCATTTTTTTAATATTTTTTAATTATTTACTTTTTGCGGGGAGTCACTGTTTGCATGACGTACTGCTTAGTACAAATGGCTTTGGCTAGGTGCATCTCATTTGTGTCTTGAGCAGCAGTACACAAACAGGACGAATCGGCCACAAGTAGCAGACAGGACCCAGACAGCCACAAGCATACAGTGTATGCATTTAATTAACACTATTGGCAATCACACAAACACATTTTCAGGCACTGTGCTCTCCCACGTAATGTATTTGTTTGATGGTAAGTGATTCACACTTCCAGTGAGTGCGATGCCTGCAATTGGTGGGAAAACATCAATCTACATTAGTCTTGATCTGTGATAGGCATGGATGGTGTTGCTAGAGAGTTTTTGAGATTCTGTGCCCAAAGATGGGGTGTCCAGGAGTCTAAAGTGTTTGTTGGACTCTTAGTCAATGAACATGGGCCTGGGCTGTTGCAGAACTATTGAGGCTCAGATCACAAGGCAGAGGCATGGAATAGTCTGACCCAGACTCTGACCAGTGCTACCATTATCCCCCAAGCTGATGAACAATGTAGGAACCACTGCAAAGACCTTAGGATGAGGAAGAGGGACACCCTCAACCATTGGATTGAGGAATGTAAGACTGAGAGCACCCCACAGATATGTAAGTATAACTAAAAGAGACTACTTGTCAGCATTAAAGGCTGGATATTGTCGGGATTGGTATGCTTAGTGGTATTCTGTTATGTTCTGTTATTTCTGCAGTCATCATGGACCAGGAACCAAATGTGAGAACCCATGTTTCTAGACTGGCACAGATGCGAGACACATGTGGTATGTATGCATCCCAACAGTGGGATTATTTTAGCATTAAAAGTTGCAATGCATTTATTTGTTACTTATACAGTTCTGTCAAATTGAGCATTCATGTCTTAACTGTAATAGGGTAGTATGCATGCATTACTCTGGAGGGCAAAACAACAGTTCATTATTACAAAGCATTCACAGGTCATACCTTCAAAATTCACACTTCTGAAATATATTAAATATATTAAATATGTTAAGGGTTCATCAATATTACAATGTGACATCAGAGCTGTAAAGCAGTGTCACCACTGGCTTGCTGTAAACAAGTAATCAATGTATTTGGACCACTCATATGTACACTGTATCCACACATCAATGATTGCTTACTGCAGTCTGTAGTATATTGTGCATCTGTTAGAAGTCGGGTAGGCTTAACAGTAAACAAAAGTATTTGTTAGGAGTTTGCAGTGTTAAAAGTAAAGGTAACAAAATAGAGTAAAATAATTGTATCGATGCTTTGTATGTCACATATAAAGTTACTAATGTTCTCCCTTTTTTTCTCTCACCCAACACTTTTCTCTGTCTTTTTTTGGGGGGGAGGGGTTATTATTTTCTTTATTGTATTTACTTTTTTATTTTTTGTTTTTCCCACAGCACAGTGGGGTAGGACTGTCTGATGGGATCCACCTGCCTGCACTCCACCGGCTATAGCATCAATGCATAGCACATCTGGTGCAGAACCTGATAGCACCCCATCTGCTGCCCCTGTACTACCCAGCCCCTCAGGTAGTTCTGCCCTTAAGGATAGGCCTATGGCTCCCTCCGGGAGCAGTGGCAAAGTGGATGACTTTATCACTCATGGCAAATTGTCAGGGATAGTGCATAGGAATGTGTGCCGCACTGTTGGTCCATGCTTTCTCTGGCTGGAGACACTGCTCTCCATTGTTGCATTAAATAACATAAGGAGAAGCAGGCATCAGACACTGCAGCCAGTGGCATAGTGAGGTGGCAGTGATAACAGTCCACTGTGTGAGGAGTCACTTCTCACTATTGCCGAACTTGATGTCCATGGGTTTGCGATGTCCCCTCCCTTACCCCAACTGGTGTTCACCCACCTCATTTGTCTCTTGTCTTGTTTGTCTTCACTGTCTGCAATTGCTTCCTCACTCAGCAAAACTGGTATGATTTATTCTGGAAGAAATGGAGAGTTATGGTTCTTTCTTACATCCTTCATGCACATTCCTGCCTTTTTTTCACTTTGTCCATTCCACTGCTTGCTCCCATTTCAACATTTTCCTGTGTTCCCCATTTTTTTCTTTAAAGCATAATTGCATGATGGTGTGCATCGCTCATTAACACATGGCTATGGCAAAACCTGTTCAAAGCATTTTATAGTTGGATTGACAAAACAGTACCATCTAACCATATTTTACACACTACATAACTATCACAATTCAGAATATGGATTTTCACATAAAATTACATGACACTCTAAACATACACCGGGATTCAGACCTAGCCCCATCTGCACAAAAAAAAATGCATGTAGCACTGCATTAACAGATGGTGCTATATACTCAGTTGATTAGCAGGTGTATTTTAGTGACTGTATAACAAATGGCAGACAACTGCTGTCGTATACACATGCAAGTGAATCTCTGGCTGCAGGATTTAATGCACTTAATGCAGTGATAAGATCCTTTATAGGCAAATGGTTTAGATATAGGTAGTAAATTAAAGGGTTTGTTAGTACCATTTCTTGTCAGTGTTGCACAATAAGTAGCATCATGCAACATCACACACTACTGCTGTACAAAATTAAATGAGTATCTCAGAATAATGCTTTCTAAAACATTACAAGGGATTGTACAATCCTACTTCATAGAAATGTAATAGAGAAGATATGACATTAATGATATGGGGAGCAAGCGTGGGGAAACACAAAGGGAAATCTTTCCTAAACTGTGTCACTTACTACTGAATGTATTAAATGAATCTGTTACCTAACTGACTCTGTGGCAGCAAGTGTAACTGCACTGTTATTTGACACAGATGGTACTGGGTTCAAATACAGGTAGAAGTAATAATTTTACAAGCGTGTACGATAATTTAAATATAGCTATTTACATTGCTGTCTTTTACCATTACTTCACATCATTGTGTATCGTGCACCATAGGGCAATAATTCTTTAAAGCAAAGATATGGGGAATATAGGAAACTGTTGAAATGTGGAGCAAGCAGGGGAATGCACAAAGTGAAATCAAGGCAGGAATGTGCAGGAAGGATGCAGAAAAGAACGTCAGCTATCTATTTCTTCCAGAATAAAACATACAAACTTTGCCGAAGAGAGGGGTGACCACAACATAATCTGTTGTATAGAGAATTGTATAGAGAATCTGAAAGAATCATGTGTGTCATGAAGACATGTGTGCAAAATGGAGAGCTATGTAGGGCACGATTTTTTTTTGTGAAACAAGTTCCCTCTTTTTTTTTTTTTTTTTTTTTTTTTTTGAGAAAGTGAGGACTGTTGGAGAATGGTTTTAGGAATGTCCGTGTGAGGTAAGTTGGTCTGGTGAAGAAGCAATTGCAGACAGACAAGACAAACAAGACAAGAGATGGATAGTGAAAGACACATAAGGTGGGTGAACACCATGGATGGGGAAATGGATAAGAAATCTTGGTCCAATACATGTCGAGGATGATGACAGTGAGAATCTAGTCTTCACCCAGTGGACTGTCATCACTGTCATCTCACTGTGCCACAGGCTGCAGTGTCCAACATCTGCACCGTCTATGGGTGCTCTGCACCAGGATGGGAAGCAGGCACTCCATCCGGCATAGGAGTGAGCCAACAGTGTGGCACACAATCCTACACACCATCTCTGGCAGTTTGTCATGAGTGATCAACCCACCCCCTCTAACACAGGAGGGATCCACAGTCTATTCTCCAAGGTAGAACTACCTCATAGGCCAGGTAGTGCAGGGATGGCAGAGGGGTGCTACCAGGTACTACACCAGGCATGCTTTGCAGCAATGCTGTAGCCAGTGGAGTGGAGGCAGGTGGATTCCATTGGGCAGTCCTCACTCACTGTGCTGTTGGAAAAACAAAAAATAAAAAAAATTAACAGAAAAATAAAGAGAAAAAAAGGGTTGGGGTGAGAGAAAAAAAGGAGAACATTAGTAACATCATATGTGACATACAAAGCATTGACGCAATTATTTGACTCTGTTCTGTTACCTTTACTTGTAATCCTACAAACACCTAAGAAGCTTATCCTTACTTTTAAGACTACCCAGTTTATAACACAGACATGATATAATACAGATTGTAGCCACCAATCCTTGATTTGTGCGTATGTTGAACATATGCATGTTCCAGTTATACTGATTACAGATTACAGAAGGCCATTTGTGCCATTGTTATACGGGTATGAAGTTACATTCCAGTAATGATTATATAGGTTCATAGGTGTTTAATAGGTTAATGACCACAAGGGGCTTTTTAAGCCTAGCCATGCATCCCAAATCTCTGACAGGTTCTGATACCCTTGATAAATGTAAGCATGGGCCTGGGAGATGAACAGTTTACAGGTTACCTGAGTCCATTAGAGACATAGGTGTGAAGTCAGGGATAAATTTCTGGTTTCCCATCCAATTGTTTGAGTTGCACTTGAATTGGGTTAGGGAGGAACTTTGCTTCACATGGATGGGGAGCCTGTTCCATTGACAGGGTAGTCTCTGGGATACATACCTAGCTCTCCAGCAGTCCTATTTATATCACAGGCAAGGTTTAAGTATTTAGAATGGGTAATTCTGGTGCTGTTTGCTTTATAGATATGCAGGAGGCCTATCGAAGTGGAGTCTGACAATGCCCTGTATGCCAGGCATATATATCCCCGCAAAAGCCTGTAGGAGACAGAATACAGGGATAGGGCCTTGAGGGGATCTGCATAGGACATTTTACATATGCCCTGTATTCATTTAGTAAGGAATCTCTTTGGACATTCCAATTGTTGGATATGCCTGGTTAGGTACATACCAAAGGGGGCATTGTACTCAACGATAGGTCTGATGAATGCTGAATACAGTGAAACAATGACTTCCTTGGACTTAGATGCCATGCATTTGTTTATAAGTTGCTCAACATAGAATGATTTCTTCACCAATGTAGACACATGATGGTCAAATTCTAGATTACTATCTGTGGGTGTCCCAAAGTCCCTGACTACTGGGTCAACTCAAAGGGGTGTGTTGTCAATATGATAGTTATCAGGGATGGATGACTTCTCAAAAGATACTATTGTGCATTTCTTGGCATTTAGTTTTAGTCCATTGGTCTGACACCAGTTGTATTTTTGTGTCAGGCCCTCCTGGAGAACATTTGTGTCAGTGTGAAATTCAATGATAGCTCCTAATTTGCAATCATCTGCTAATTTAGTCAGCCAGAGACCACTGACATTGGCTTTGACTTTTGACAAGTAAATGTCAAAAAGAAGTGGTCCAATGACTGATCCTTGAGAGACTACATTTGTGACTGACCACTTTGAACAGGTGGACTCCACAATTTTAACTTCCTGGGTCCTGTCTGTGAGCCAATTGGCTATCCACCAGGTGACATATTGGTTTGTACCTAACCTCTTGAGTTTGTCAACAATGCCTAAGTGGGGTATTGTTTCTAATGCCTTGGCCAGGTGAAGGTAGGCCGTGCGAACAATTTTGCCATCATCCATTGTTTTGATGATCTTCTCAATGATGTCCACCAGGTTGACTAGGCATGATCTGCCTTTGACAAAACCAAACTGGGTTGGGTCCAGTGTCTGGAGGTTTACTATATCTCTATTGATCATCTTCATGATAATTCCTAACGGTATTATATATTTGGGAAGTGTGGTTTGTGAGCCCACAACCAATGACTATGCTAAAATACTGTACTGTTCTTATATCTTCAGACTACTGCATGCATACTTTTCCTTTTACAGTTTAGAAGTGTATGCCCACTGCTATTTGAGAATGTGATGACACCACTTAAACCCAGGGCAGTAACAAAGGAGCATCAATCCTCACCACTGTCTCTAGTAAGGGAGCACCACTGAAAGCATAGTTACAAAATACACAATTTCCCCTAAGGCTACACAGTGAACAGGCTCTAAAATTGGGATAGGACTATATGCTTCACTTCAGGTCTCCAAATGAGTCTTCAGACTAACCACTGCAGAGCACTGTGTCCCATTTCTAAGCATTTAACACACTCACTCTTAAATATTTGATATTCACCCATACAAACACTCTTGGGAAATACTGGCACAAATTTGCTTGTTATGTTCTCTTTCCCAAATTACAGGGCAATGGCTGCCACCAGTCAATACCACAATACCCATCAAAAGGGGTGGTCAATTATATTGGGTAAAATAAATATTGATATAAATGGTAGCATGTAATCCAAGCAGTAAGGCTTTTCAGAGTGGACCTAGCATTATCACAATAAGCATAAGCACTCTCAGGTCATTAAAAGTACTTTCTTAATAACCAGTCACAATTAAAGGTAGTAAAATATTCAATAATAAATAAAATGATTGAACACATGTATATACTGAATGATTCCAATACACCGCAGAGTTTCACACACAGGAATTATGAAAGTAACACTGTAGGATAGGCTTCACACTGATTGTAGAAAAACTCTAACTACAGTTCCCAAACTATCTAAAGATTAACTGCCCCTGTCTAATCTAATTAACTCAGCAAGGCAAGATGATACTCTTACTTCTGCCAGGCAAGATAAGAATGTATGCCCACTCTTCAGTCTGTTGTCTGGTCTCAGTATCCCACACCTCTGGCAACAAATAATGTGGCAACCCCACTTAAACCCAGGGAAGTAAGTAAGGATCCTCAATCCTTACCACGGTACCACTGTCTCCAGTAAGGGAGTTTCACTGAAAGCAGAGATATAAATACACAATTTCCCCTAAGAGTACACCTGGAATTCGCTCCAAACCTGGGACTGGACTATATGTTTCACTCCAGGTCCCCAAATGAGTGTTCACATGAATCACTGCAGAGCACTGTGTCCCAGTTCTAGGTACTTGACACACTCAATCATAGATAATTGATATTCACAATTCACACATACAAACACTCTTGGGAAAGACTGGACCATATTTATCTGCTTTGTCCTCTTTCCCAAATTAAAAGGTAATGTCTGCCACCAGTCAAGAACCACAAACCCTTCAAAAGGGGTCTTCAATTATATTAGGTAAAAATAAATATTGATATAAGTGGTAGCATGCAATCTAAGCAGCAAGGTTTTTTGAAGAGACCCAAGTGTTATCACAATAAGCTTAAGCAATGTCAGGTTACTAAAAGTACTTTCTAAATAACCAGCTACAATAAAAGGTAGTAAAATATTTAATAATGAATAAAATTATCTAAAACATGTATACATTGAATAACTGATTCTAATAAACCACATAGTTTCACACACAGGAATTATGAAAATAGCACTGTAGGATAGGTTTCACACTGATTGTAGAAAAACTCTAACTGTCGAACTATAGTTCCCTAACTAACTAAAGATTAACTGTCCCTGTGTAATCTAATTAACTCCGCAAGGCAAGATGATACTCTTACTTCTTACAGGCAAGATAAGAATTTATGCCCACTCTTCAGGCTGCTGTCTGGTTCTCAGCAACTGGAATAACAACTCTTTCAAATGCTGAACAGCTCTGGAAAACAAAGTGAGTGATAATGACTGATATGGAAAACAACCACTAACAACTACAACAAGTTCTCAACTTTAACTGACTCAGAACCTGATTTTGTAGTAGAATTTTTTAAAAGTCACAGAAAGCTGTTATGAGAATGCTACTTTCTCATATCAGATTTTTAAAACTAAACAAAAAAAAAAAAAAACAGCTGCTGTGGAGATTCTATTCCTTTCAGCTCAAGCACATGATGATATCACATCTAGGTCAGCTGACTGGCATAACCTGCATTCATAATTCTTTTTAAAAAAATGTACATTTGGTCAGCACGAAGAACACTATTTGAGTCACACATCTTACATAAATCAAAGTAATAATCAAAAAAACATAAACGTATTTACAAAATTATAGCTAGTCATGCTCGCATATCTATCTATCTATATATATATATATATATATATATATATATATATATATATATATATATATGTGTATGTAAAAAACACAGGGTAATTTAAAATTATTTACAAGTATTTACAAGTATTTACAAAACTTCAGCCAGTCATGCTAGCACAGATAACAATATCTAATATCCTCACAGAGACTATGGCAAGACACTAAGGCAAGTATAGTTTCTTTAACGGTTGGAATATGCATGCTCAATTTGATACAACTCTATTAAATACCAACTAAGCGGTCCTTTAAACATTCAAGTCTCTCTCCTAAGCAGCTGTGGAAAAAACAGAACAGAACACCATTATGAATGCCAGTTTTGACTATGTTCAGCATTTAACTCTAACAATTACTCACTGAAATTGATATTTATACATCTGTGGGTTGTCCCTTACCCGACATTCGTAAATGCAAATTGGCAACTTTAGTCCAGCCTTCAGATTTATATTCTGAGCTGAAATAGTCCTGCTGGAGCTACCTGGGCCCATGGTCCCTAACTAGTTGTTCAACAAAAATCTTGGACTCCTAGAAACTGCAATGCTGCACCCAAAAACGTACACCCTCTCCAGCAACTCCAGACATGCCTGCCATAGTTCAAGCTCAATGTCTAATGAGCATTTCTCAGCAATTGCAGTTTATATGCTGCTGTTTCCTGCCTAGTACACATCTAGCATTTACTGAGAGTGTGAACATTTTGGATTTGCAACATTTGAAAAAGTTGTACATTGCTTACCATTGCTCAAACAAGGTAGGCAAGGGTGCACAGTTTCAGGCACCATGTTTGCATGATGGTAAATGATGCACAATAATGGCAAACAATGCAATTTCTAGTTTATTAAGTATACAGGCACTTGTGTAAATGGGCTAGTCAAATTTACCATACATGCGGTCCCCCTATACTTGCAGCTGTTACAACAAAAATACTGAAACAGTTGTTTCTCTTACATTTCATTAGTGTAATCTGTACTCTTACAACAGTAAAACAAAACTTGCATACCCTGTACTTAAATCCCATATCATCTGCATTCCACACCTGCAGTTAACACTTGCTGCCACAGAATTAGTGAAATGATATCTGCTATCTTACTAGTTATTGTAGGATTGTCACTGTTAACCGTAGTGCAACGCCACTTACTGGGTTTGTGTGATGCACAATATATTAATTTAATGCATGCAGTTTATATTTTTGACTGTCTGTGTCCTGTCTATAACCTGGCTGGTCTAGTTCTCCAGTCTGTGTGCTGCTGTGATTCATGCAAACCAGGTAAGCAATATTAAATATGTTTATGTCAAGTGGCACATCTGGAAAACACTGGCAAAAAAAAAGAAAATTAACACACAAAAGGCAGACTGTCTGCAGTTTTGCAGAATATCTAGATATTTGCATCATCATATACTTGTCCTGCTCCTTGTAAAATGGATTTTTTATTGTGAAATCACTGAAGATTGCCAGTCAATACAGAAAGATATACATTTCTGTTCCATACTTCATATCCTTCAGTAAATGATCCACATTCAGTATACAGGTTTCACAGCCAATAACACCGGGGTGAGCCATGAAAGCTTGCCTACGCATGCCACATATCAATAATATTCATGGTGCAAGGCTGTGTGATGCCGTGTGATGTGCAATATTGAATACACGAATACACTCTGTTGTAGACTGTGCCTGGAACCTACACGGAGTTTACTGAATCACGGGGATTGTCTTTTCCTAATACAATGTAAGTATTGTCCCTGCTTAAGTTTGGATGGGCATGCTTTAATTATGTTGATAATTTGAATGCATGAAAATTATGAGCAGTTTTACCAGAAGCTGAATATATACATACAAGTCATAGTTTAGGAAAATCTTGTCACAGGTGGAACATGTTGTTGTTTCTGTTGATGTTG